>NC_064866.1:40134093-40266593 GCF_024139225.1 Suncus etruscus | reverse complement strand
GGTTATAAAAGAAACAACATGTGTTTGATTGGTTTCTTCCCTTTTTCTGTTATTTTTTAATATCCCTAAAAATAGTTTCCTGTTGTTTCAAATATTGGGTATTGCATTTGAAATAGATTATATCCATACACATTGGAATGGCCAAGAAATAAAAGGCCTTTCTTACCATGTATTAATAAGTTTGCCTTACTTTTTAAGCAAATATTTCACTTAAATAATATACAGCACAGTCCAGGGAAAGGAAAATGTGTTTTCTACGGTTAATGTGTTTTTCTATACATTGTTCTGAGAAAATAGACCAAAGAGTGAATAAGAAGAGGCAGTTGACCAGTTTCTAGTTCTCTTTCCACCCCAACCTGCTCCCTTTGCATTGTAGCTCTTTCAGAATATAACTGCAAGTTCAGACCAAGACTCATTACTACAGTCATGACAACGTAAAAGTGCCTTAATTTTCATTAATACCAACATATGAATAAATTACATGAGAAAACTCCACTTTAAATAAATAAGAATCTATAGTTCAATAATTATTATGGTAGTAGTGGGCATGAGAAGGTAGATGAGAGCAGAATGAATGAATCAGACAATCCAGCCTTTAGATTTAAGCCAGAGAGGCCTTTAGGATGAAGCAATATGGAGCGATTCCTAGAACCTGTACAGGAGTTCAGTACATGTAAAAATCATACAAAAGAAAGAACATGTGCTTTTTGGAAACTAATGAGTAATTCAGTTTTCTTAGGAATTGTGGAGGGCAAAAAAAGACATTAAAAAACACACACAACATATCACATATTCTTATTTTTCCCTTCCATTGAAAGTAATTTGAGACTTGGATAATTTGCTTCAAATTTAAGTTTAAAGACTTCAACCTCTGGCAATGTCATTCTGCTTCCCTGCAGATAACTTTATTCAACCAGGCATTAGAATTTCCTAGAAAGCTCTAGAAACTTCCCAAGTCTAGGTTAGACAGAAGAGTTCCTGCTTTGCTTAGTGTGGATGGGGCCTAAACAATAACATTTACCAATATATGCCCTCCTAATCTGAGAGCACTGGACTAAAATATGATAAATGTGAACACAAATTCACATACCAAAAGAAAAAAATTGCACTTTTACAAATAGTACTTTGTTAAGGTCCAGAATCAAGCTTCCTCTGTGGTAAAGAACTCAGAAAACAGTCTTAATAATGTAATAAAAAAAGGGGGGGGGTTGTTTTCCAGCTAGCCGTGGTCCAAGCCTGCCCAACACAGTGGATTTTAGACAAGGACCCAGAATTAAATATTCAAGTAATACACACACACACACACACACACACACACACACAATTACAGTCTTATCATTCGCTTAACATTTCAAGCAGCCATCTATTCTAAGCACAATTTGTAGGGTTTTCTTTTATCCTATGTCATGACCTTAACTTCTTACTGTTTAATTATTTTTGCCATCTTCTACCATATTGGTGGGAATGTCCTCCCCTCAGTGTTTCTGAGGGCCACTAGCCACATCTTAGGCACATCTTGGTGAGAACATACTGTGCTAACCCATAATTCAAAAAGGGGTGTGTGACAACCGCTTAGTCTTAGTTATGAATACCCTTCACTTAAAAGAGTAGGCATTATCTGGAAGATGGTTTCTCATTTATCATGAGGAATAAGGTGCTTGACTTTAGTTTCTAGAGTAGTAGACACTGTGACAATCATTGGATTAAAGATAGCCCCTGCACATCTTGCTCAGAGGACTATTTGTGATGCTGAGGACTGGAGTCAGTCCTCAAGTCAGTTCTGCAAGACTAGTGCCCTATCTGCTATTTTTCTTGTTTTCCTAAATCCACTAAATTCAAATGACCAAACATACAATTATTTTTGTTTTGTTTTGGGGCCATACCCGGTTGTGCTCAGAAATCGTTCCTGGCAGGCTTGGGGAACCATATGGGGTGCTGGGGATTGAACTCGGGTCCGCCCCTGGTCGTCTGCATTCAAGGCAAACATCCTACCACTGTGCTATCACTCCAACCCCACAACCATACGATCTTTAAAACACAAACTAGAAACCAAAGTTTTAATAATTTAGAATTTACTAATTTTGCCTACACTGTGAAACTGTACTCCAAATCTCTAGCCAAAAAAGTAATACTATGCACCTATAAAAGATCCACAACAGTTGACCTTGGTACCCAAATACTTCTCAATCACCGTGCTTCTGAACTGACTCTCCCAAGATGTATCTTCATATTTCCACTTTCATTTTTTCTTGGGGAGTCCCTTATGCTCTCTGGCCCTAGGAGTTGGCTTTCTGCCAGCTATGTTTGCAAAATCATCTGCTGTTAGCTACATCTCTTTCATATGCCACCCAATCAAGCTTGCTGATAAAGGCTTCCATCTCCTGATTCTATTTTTTTTCTTCATTAACCCCCAAATGCTTGAGCTCCCAAAATATACATTTTACTCCCTAGAAAGTAAAATTAGCTTACTAAGTGGGTAGTATAATAAATTCTGCTTTGTAACGCATTACTAAGAGAGAAGGATGTTATTATGCCATGGTCATATCTGAAATTATAGTTTGACTCTGAAAAATTCAGATGTTATTATCTGCTATTATTGAAGAGCAGTCCTAAAATGTGAGAGATGTTTAACTATGGAATTGAAAAGATAAGCAGCAGGTAAGGAGCTTTTTGGCTTGCACACTGCTAACCTGGGTTTGAATCCCCATATCACATATGGTCATCTAAATACTACCAGGAATTATTAAGTGCGGAGCCATGAATAACCCATAACATCATATCACTGCATTTGGCTCCCAAACCAAAAACACACCTATTTTCACCTAAAAAAACTTTGTTACTTTATCTGTCATCTTTTAGGTTTTTTTTGATCAAAGTGGGTTACATATCTTTCATAGTAATATTTTAGGTACATAATGACATTGAATTAGGGGCATTCCCACCACCAATGTTGTCCTCCCTCTATCCCTGTTCCCAGCATGCATCCCATATCTCCCTCTCCACCCTGGCTGCCAGTATAAGTGGTCCCCTCTGTATCTAGCTTGTTGTAGATTGGGTATTGATTCTGTTGTCCTTGAGTTTGGATTTGGTGTTTAAGTCTGATCATTTTTATTACTATTTAATGATCATACAGTTGTTTGAACTTGGTACCCTGTTATTTTTCTCTCAATTTGAGGACAGAGCAAGATGGTTCCAGTTATGTGGTTTGGTTTGAAAAAAAAAAAATAGAATGGGGTAAAAATGCCACAGACCAAAAATGGGCAGAGTCTTTCTAGAGGATCTAAACATCAGTTTTGAGAGAAGAAAGGAAAAAAGGAAGAGAATCACCACAACAATATAAAAAGAAAAATAAAACAAACTACAGCGACAGACACATGCACCACACAATTATCACGCTTCTCAAATAAAGTTCAAACAGAGCACACAAAAAAAAAGATTTTGCATTTTTTCTGCTGTTTGGTTTAAGAATTTTGTGATACCTTTTTAACACTTTGTATTTATTGTGAGAAAAAGAAGTAGTTGTAAAAATGTTTAATTGAAGTAGAAATGCTATGTAAAAACGGTAAATTTTGTGAATAGAACCAAAACTGTTAATTTATATATATATATATAAACTTAGGTATACATATATAGATAAGTATATCTCTATCTCTATATTACCTAGATATATATCTACATCTTTCTCTATATATAGATATATGTATATATATACACACACACACACACTCAAGGTCATCTTTATAACTTATATTTTCTTCTTAAACAAGGTTGATTAAGAAATGGCCAAATTTTTTGCTGTCACTAAAAAAAAACTTTGCAATGTTTCTTATGAATCTGTCCTTTTCTTCTTCCTCTTTTGATGACTTTTTTTTTAAAAAAAATCAGTGTTCACTATTAACAATTTAAACAAAATTATTGGAATGTTACTCTAAGCAGTAATTGTGGTTGTTTAAATATCTAAAATATGGGCCTTCTCTTCTGTGATACAATGCAGGGTAAAAGTGACACAATGGTGACTGCAAACTTGTTCTATGCCAGACATGGCCAAGCCACAAATTCACTTCTCACCCAAACTTTCCTAGAGTGTTGTGCTAATACAAAGAAATAGATGAGTTAATCATGGCAAGTTCACAAATCTAAAAAACAAACAGAGGTGCTGGAATCAAATGTGTTATTTACATATCACAGATCCTCAGAGCAGCTACAATAGTTGATAAATCTAGTCTAGCACAGTCTCACCTGACTTGAGCCTTCAAGCCAAGGTGCACAAAAAGCTACAAGACTTCAAATCATTATCATCATATTACATTCTTCCTAAAGGCTGTTTTTCCAGTCACCTTGTAGATAGGTGGCATTCCATCTTCCCTGATAACTTGTAGAAGTCCAGACTTAGAAATATTTTTCTTTTATTCCCACTTGAGCCTTTTGCCTCCGTTTTACTGCGGACTAGAAACTTTTAACAACCAGAAATTGAATCAGAAGTAGAGAGAGATCGCTTCTTTCTGTTCTCCTTCCCTTCATATCTTCCTTTGAGTACAGTCCTCTTGTCTTTCAAAACATCAAGGCTTATTCACAGAATAAAGTATTACCTTTTGCCTTTTGACTTTATTGCCTCATTTCAAAGTAATTAGAAGCTTCATTTTAAAACTTTGCCGGGAAGGTGTTATCTTTTGTCTCACAAAGAGTCTATCCAAGTTCAATCCCGAGTAACCCATATGGTATCTTGAGCATTGCCAGGTGTGGCCCCAAACAAAATTAAAAAAGCACAGTATGATTGTATTCTAGATTCAAACAAATTTCATTTTGATACTTTATAAAGTCTTTTATTTTTCATTTTCAGTAGCCCTGCTTATTTTGACAAAATGCTCACCCCAAATTTGCAATGCTGCAATCTCAATGGAAAGACAATGGGCCGAGATGAGTAAGAGAGAGGCTCTGTAACCTGAGGCTAGCCAAGTAGATTACAGTTTCCCTGATCACAGTTTAAATGAGGCATGTGATCTGAGCTTAGCTAACCACTAACAATTTCTTAGGATATTTTTGTTTGGAACTCACAAAAGGGGGACTCAGCATTTTAGATTACAGAGTTAAAAGTATATAAAAGTGGTGTTTTGGTATCTATCTTCATCTCTATAGAGGATAGGTGGAGAAATAGAGAAGTAGTAGAAAGCATAAAGTTAACAAAAAAAAAAAGGTTTACAAAAATGATGCATTGTCAGAATTCAGAGAAAAATTGATTATGCAAACTGAATTTTTTTCTCCAAAAGATAAAGTTGTAAAAGAAAGCTTCTAAGTACCTTATGAAAGAGAAATCATTGTAAGAATTCCAATTCCTGAAAGTTGGAATTTTGCTCACTTGGATTTAGTGAGAAATATTTTCTTTCTTTGAAATGCATCTCTCTCTCTGTCTCTCTCTGTCTCTGTCTCTCTGTCTCTGTCTCTCTCTCTGTCTCTCTCACCAAACCCAGCCACCCAGACCTTCTATTTTCTTTTCTTTGATGTATTCTTTAAGGTTCTTTTTTGGAAGAGGCACATTCACCAGTGATCAGGGCTTACCCCTGGTTCTGTGCCTAGGCATTACTCCTAGCAAGTTTTGGAGACCATATGAAGTGCCACAGATCTTGTTCAAGGCAAGCACCCTACCTTCTGAACTATATAACTCCGCCTCCTCTGCTGCATTCTTTAATCATTTATATCTGGACATGCCTTTCAGTAGTCTTGATCATTAATTTGGAGCATTGTTTAATGCCTTTACTCATTATTCTCTCCCTTTGTGAGCCCTTTATTACATTCTACTCCAATAATCATAGACCAAACTACCGATAGATCCTCTTAGAGTAGATTTGCTTCTTGGGTCAAAAAACCTGCTTGAAGATTCTGATGATAAAGTTTTCTGAGCAGAAAATTATGGATGGGCTAGTAGTTTGAAACAGCCATATTCCTGTATGTTTTGTACAGTAAAATAAAAATAAAACAAAACTATGTTGATGTACATTGATGATCAAGTGCCTGAGTGATCCTATGCACTAATGTTTTTTTATAACTTTTTTTCATGACTTTACTATGTTTTTTCCGTGACTCCATCATCTAAAAAAAGCACTGTAAATTCTGATGGCAGCAATTTAAACAATCACACAGAAATAAAAATGGACCAAATCTCTAATTAAAGTAACTCTAGAATTAGATAGATGTGTGCTTCTCCCTTTGTACAAGAGAACACACAGGGGTTAGTGACCTAGACAGGTTATAACTGTTTAGTGGCAAAGCTGTGTCAATCCCAGATGGACCCACTCTTTGAATTCTAATATAACCTTGTATTGTGGTGAGGAAAAAGGAATATTTGGTAAAGAAGGACATACTAATGAAGGAAATCTGTTTGATGAGTATTGAAGAAGAAAAAATAGTTGAAAAATTCTGGTGAAGGGATGGTTTTTGCTTCAGTAATTTGCATTTCCAATTTGCAGAGATCTTCTGATCTCTGTTGACTCAGATCTGGGACAAGTTTCTTCCTGTTTACCCTCAGCATGGGCTTAGACCAGCTGTGGATTCCCACTGTGAGCTGGCCAAGCAGTAGGTAGGCCAGGAATTCTCATTTCACAGGCCATTGCCTCTTGAAAGAATAACTTCTGCTTTGTATATGTACCCTCCCATATTTTGTATCACCTTCTAGTTGGCAGGGGAGGCTATGGTCTAAGAATCTGGATGCTTAGAACCAGTTAATAGAATTGAATTTGGCTTGTTGAAACTTTCTATTTACTGCTGAAAAGCCCTGGTTTTGAGCTTTTTCCACCTGCAAATCCTTTTTTTACATATCACTTATCAAGATTAAAAAGGACCTTTCGAGATAGAGATAAACTCTTGGATGGAAAAGGAGACAGAGTTAGATAAATACAAGAAGAAAAAGAGAACCAAGTTCGTGAAACAGGTAGCATGAAATGTTATAGAGGGACAAGAAGGACAGTGTAGAAAAGAGAAAATTTTAATGATGATGAAAAATATATTGATTGAAGAGATGAAGAAAATATTTTAGCCAAACCTCATGGCTTCAACAGAGATGAATTTGCCCAAGGTAAGCCAGGGCTAAGTCTCCAGACTCAAGCCATGTCACAGGAGTCACACCTTCACTCTGGTGAGAGTTTGGAGAAGAGAAGGCATCCATATGCCTAAAGTTTTATGGATGGATTTAAGCAATGGCTGATCTTCTTTAAAAAAGTGCACAAAGTCATAACTTTAAGAAACCTAAAAATTACTTTATAATTTCTCAGAAGCATGTAAAATCATATTTGACAAATTAAAAAAAATCATAGACCATTAAGTAGTTCAATGCCCCAGTGTTTAGTGCTGTAACTTTTTTAAAAAATAAACTATGTGAAAAAAAGTTTCAAATCTGTTACAATACTCCTGGAAATGTTTTTTTTATTTAAAAAATAATTTTATTTTGGATGTATTTTTTTTTCCAAAAGAGTACACATTTTTTTTTTTATTTTGACCAAAGTGGATTACAAATCTTTCACAGTAATTTTTTAGGTACATAGTGACATTGAGTCAGGGTCATTCCCTTTTTTTTTTTTTTTTTTTTTTTTTTGCAAAAGCCGGCTCCCTGTGTGTAACACCAGGCGGGGAAAATCCGCGAAAGTACACCGGCCCAGTGGGGCCCAAGTGTGAAAAACTGTGAGTGTGACCTGTCTATGTCTGTCTACTGTCCTCTTGCGTGAAACTCTTGCGAGTGGGGCAAAAAGAGGCTCCAGCGGAGCACGGCTGCTCCACTTCGCTACGTGGCCATGCACTCTTTCTAAGGAAAGAACACCATTGCAACAAGAAGGAAAAATCACACTAAGAACTGTGCTGGATCACTGAAGCAAACATATCTCTCTGGACTGTCTTCTCTGTTGCATGCTCGGGCCTAAGATTTGACCCAGTGTGAGGCTTCATCCACAGAGGACTCCCCTCCCTTAGAGGCAAGTCAGCCCATCCAGAAAGGGAGGAGCCAGAGGAGTGTGCTGCCTGCATCATATAGACAATGAATACCACCACATCACGTAGAAAAACCCACAATACAAGTGTGACAATAAGGAAACAACGCAGGCCAGCATCAGACATAGAGAATGAAGATGACAATTCTGAGGACCAGATAATGACCAACCAACTAATCAACCTCTCAGATAAGGACTTTAGACTAGCAATATGGAAGATGCTCAATGGACTCCAAGAAAGCATGGATCGAGTTGAACAGAACACTAATAAGAACCAAGAAAATATGAAGACAGAAATCACAAAACTCCAAACTGAAATAACATGTCAACTAACAGGACTGAAAAAGTCAGTAAACCAAGTGAATGACAAAATGGATAAGCTCTGGGACAGGGTATCAGAAGCTGAGAATAGACTTGGTGCTGTGGAAGATGAGATACATAACAATTCCATACAGCAGGAGAGATTGGACAAAAAACTTAAAGCAAATGAGCAGACAATGGAAAAATTAGTCAAAGAATGGGAACAGATGAAAATAGAAGTCTATGATAAGATCAACAGAAACAACTTAAGAATCATTGGAGGCCCAGACGCCATTTTCAGGGAGGGACTTCAGAGCATAAAAACCGGCTAAGCTTTGCAAGAGCTGGCTCCCTGTGTATGACACCAGGCGGGGAAAATCCGCGAAAGTACACTGGCCCAGTGGGGCTCAAATGTGAAAGACTGTGAGTGTGACCTGTCTATGTCTGTCTACTGTCCTCTTGCGTGAAACTCTTGCGAGTGGGGCAAAAAGAGGCTCAGAGGAGCACGGCCGCTCCGCTTCGCTACACCTCAGGAAGCTCACCACAAAGAGTGATGAGTTTAGTTAGAGAAATAACTACATTTTGAACTGTCCTAATATTGAGAATGTATGAGGGAAATGTAGAGCCTGTTTAGGGTACAGGCGGGGGTTGGGTGGGGAGGAGGGAGATTTGGGACTTGGGTGATGGGAATGTTGCACTGGTGATGGGTGGTGTTCCTTTTATGACTGAAACCCAAACACAATCATGTATGTAATCAAGGTGTTTAAATAAAAAAAATTATAAAAAAAAAATAAAACTACAAGCAAAACAAAACAAAACAAAAAAAAAGAATCATTGGAGTCCCAGAGACCCAGGAAGAAAATTCCCAGGAAGAATCAACGGTCAAGAACATCATTATAGAGAAACTTCCAGAGCTAAAGAATATATGTGATCAAATCCTGCATGCCCGAAGAGTACCAACCAAAAGAGACCCCAGAAAAACCACCCCAAGACACAGCCTAGTCACAATGACAAATCCCACAGAGACAGAATTCTGAAAACAGCAAGATCAAAAGGGGAAATCACGTTCAAGCAAGGTTCCCTGAGATTTACAGCAGACCTGTCACCAGAAACACTCAATGCCAGAAAGCAGTGGTGGGATATTGTGACAAGACTGAATGAAATGAATGCTTCACCCAGAATACTATACCCAACAAAACTCACTTTCCAGTTTGACGGAAGTATACATGGTTTCACAGACAAAAAACAGCTCAGAAACTTCACAGACACAAAACCAGTCTTAAGAGAAAAACTGAAAGACCTAATCTAAGACAAGACTACCCAAAAGACACACCAAATTTTGAAATAAAGATGGCGTTAAATCCCAAGACAATTCTTTCTCTCAATGTCAATAGACTAAATGCACCAGTTAAGAGACACAGAGTGGATAAATGGATCAAAAAACTCAATCCAACCTTCTGCTGCCTACAAAAAACGCACCTGAATAGTCAGAACAAACATAGACTCAAAATAAAAGGCTGGAGAAAAATTATCCAAGCAAACAACACCCATAAAAAAGCTGGAGTGGCCATACTAATATCAAATAATGCAAACTTTATACTCAGAAAGGTTGTAAGGGACAAAGATGGACATTTTATATTAATCAAGGGGTACGTAGAGCAGGAAGAATTCACTCTCCTAAACATATATGCACCGAATAAGGGGCCAGCAAAATATTTAATACAACTGTTGACAAATGAGAAAAATAATATCAACAACAACACAATAATTGTGGGGGACCTTAACACGGCTTTGTCAACACTGGATAGGTCAACCAGACTGAAACCCAACAAGAGTATACTAGACCTGAGGAGAGAAATGGAAGAAAGAGGCCTAGTGGATATATATAGGACACTCCATCCCCAGAAACCTGGATACACACTCTTCTCCAATGTACATGGGACATTCTTCAGGATAGACTACATGCTGGCACATAAAACATACCTCCATAAGATCAAGAGGATAGAAATTTTGCAGACTACCTTCGCTGACCACAAGGCTCTGAAATTATTTGTGAACTCCAAAGGGACTCAGAAGAAACACTTTAACACCTGGAAGTTAAACAGCCTCATGCTCAATAACCAGTGGGTCCGAGATGAAATCAAGGAGGAAATAAAAAGGTTCCTGAAACAAATGACAATAAACACACAAACTATCAGAACTTATGGGACACAGCAAAAGCAGTACTGAGAGGAAAATATATAGCTTTGCAAGCACACATCAGGAAGGAAGAAGGAGCTTACCTGAGTAGCTTAATGACACAGCTAATAGAACTAGAAAATGCTCAAGAAAAGGACCCAAGAATAGGAAGACAGAAGGAAATAACAAAGCTGAGAGCAGAAATCAACGAAGTGGAAACTCAAAAAACAATCCGAAAGATCAATGAAAGCAGAAGTTGGTTCTTTGAAAAAATAAACAAGATTGATAGACCACTGGCAAACCTAACAAAGAAAGATAGAGAGAGAAACTTGATAACTCGTATCATGAATGAAAAAGGAGAGATCACTACTGATATGACAGAGATTCAAAGGGTAATCAGAAACTACTTTGAAAAACTCTACGCCACTAAAAATGAGAACCTGGAAGAAATGGATAAATTCTTGGACTCTTATAATCTTCCACGGTTGAAGGAAGAGGATGTAGCATATCTAAACACCCCCATCACCATTGATGAAATTAAAACAGTAATCAAATGTCTGCTGAAAAACAAAAGCCCAGGTCCAGATGGATTCACTAATGAATTCTATCAAACTTTCCAAGAGGAACTACTGCCAATCTTGGCAAGACTCTTTCATGAAATTGAACAAACAGAAACACTTCCAAATAGCTTTTACGAAGCCAACATCACCTTGATACCTAAACCAGACAGAGATGCTACCAAAAAAGAAAATTACAGACCAATATCACTGATGAATGCAGATGCAAAGGTTCTCAACAAAATCCTGGCAAATAGGATTCAATGCCTCGTTAAAAAGATCATCCACTATGATCAAGTAGGTTTCATCCCAGGAATGCAAGGCTGGTTTAACATCCGTAAATCTATCAACATAATACACAACATCAATAACAAGAAAAATAAAAACCACATGATCATATCAATAGATGCAGAGAAAGCATTTGACAAGGTCCAACACCCATTCTTGATCAAAACTCAGCAAGATGGGAATGGAGGGAACCTTTCTCAATATAGTGAAGGCCATCTACCACAAGCAGTGGCAAATATTATCCTCAATGGAGAAAAACTGAAAGCCTTCCCTCTAAATTCTGGCACAAGACAAGGCTGTCCTCTCTCACCACTCCTATTCAACATAGCACTGGAAGTACTTGCTATAGCGATTAGGCAAGAAAAGGATATCAAGGGAATCCAGATAGGAAAGGAAGAAGTCAAGCTCTCACTGTTTGCAGATGACATGATACTCTACTTAGAAAACCCTAAAGAATCTATCAAAAAGCTTCTAGAAACAATAGACTCATATAGCAAGGTGGCAGGCTACAAAATTAACACACAAAAATCAATGGCCTTTCTATACACCAATAGTAATAATGATGAAATGGACATTAAGAAAACAACCCCATTCACAATAGTGCCATACAAACTCAAATATCTTGGAATCAACTTGACTAAATATGTGAGGGACCTATACAAGGAAAACTATAAAACTCTGCTCCAAGAAATAAGAGAGGACACACAGAAATGGAAACACATACCCTGCTCATGGATTGGCAGGATTAACATCATCAAAATGGCAATACTCCCCAAGGCATTATACAGATTTAATGCCATCCCTCTAAAGATACCCATGACATTCTTCCAAGAAGTGGATCAGACACTTTTGAAATTCATTTGGAACAATAAACACCCTCGAATAGCTAAAGCAATCATTGGGAAAAAGAATATGGGAGGAATTACTTTTCCCAACTTTAAACTGTACTACAAAGCAACAGTTATCAAAACAGCATGGTATTAGAATAAGGACAGGTCCTCAGATCAGTGGAATAGGCTTGAATACTCAGAAAATTTTCCCCAGACATACAACCACCTAATTTTTGATAAAGGAGCAGGAAATCCTAAATGGAGCAGGGAAAGCCTCTTCAACAAGTGGTGTTGGCACAATTGGATAGCCACTTGCAAAAAATTGAACTTAGACCCCCAGCTAACAGCATGTACGAAGGTAAAATCCAAATGGATTAAAGACCTCGATATCAGCCCCCAAACCATAAGATATATAGAACAGCACATAGGCAAAACACTCCAGGACATTACAGGCATCTTCAAGGAGGAAACTGCACTCTCCAAGCAAGTGAAAGCAGAGATTAACAGATGGGAATATATTAAGCTGAGAAGCTTCTGCACCTCAAAGGAAATAGTGCCCAGGATACAAGAGCCACCCACTGAGTGGGAGAAACTATTCACCCAATACCCATCAGATAAGGGGCTAATCTCCAAAATATACAAGGCACTGACAGAACTTTACAAGAAAAGAACATCTAACCCCATCAAAAAATGGGGAGAAGAAATGAACAGACACTTTGACAAAGAAGAAATACACATGGCCAAATGACACATGAAAAAATGTTCCACATCACTAAGCATCAGGGAGATGCAAATCAAAACAAGGATGAGATACCACCTCACACCCCAGAGAATGGCACACATCACAAAGAATGAGTATAAACTGTGTTGGCGGGGATGTGGAGAGAAAGGAACTCATCCACTGCTGGTGGGAATGCCATCTAGTTCAACCTTTATGGAAAGCGATATGGAGATTCCTCCAAAAACTGGAAATCGAGCTCCCATACGATCCAGCTATACCACTCCTAGGAATATACCCTAGGAACACAAAAATACAATACAAAAACCCCTTCCTTACACCTATATTCATTGCAGCACTATTTACCATAGCAAGACTCTGGAAACAACCAAGATGCCCTTCAACAGACGAATGGCTAAAGAAACTGTGGTACATATACACAATGGAATATTATGCAGCTGTCAGGAGAGATGAAGTCATGAAATTTTCCTATACATGGATGTACATGGAGTCTATTATGCTGAGTAAATAAGTCAGAGAGAGAAAAAAACGCAGAATGGTCTCACTCATCTATGGGTTTTAAGAAAAATGAAAGACACCCTTGTAATAATAATTTTCAGATACAAAAGAGAAAAGAGCTGGAAGTTCCAGCTCACCTCAGAAAGCTCACCACAAAGAGTGATGGGTTTAGTTAGGGAAATAACTACATTTTGAACTGTCCTAATAACGAGAATGTATTAGGAAAATGGAGAGCCTTTCTAGAGTACAGGCGGGGTCGGGTGGGGAGAAGGGAGACTTGGGACATTGGTGATGGGAATGTTGCACTGGTGATGGGTGGTGTTCTTTACATGACTGAAACCCATACACAGTCATGTATGTAATTAAGGTGTTTAAATAAATTAAAAAATATATAAAAAAATAAATAAATTTGAGCTATGAAAAAAAAAGAAAATATTCAGACAACAATGTTTAGATATTTAGAAAACCAGTGCTATAATATTTCAATTAAAAGTTTGTTGGAAAATACAGGAAGTACACTATCTATCCAAAGAGTAAATATGATGACTATAAATTTCAAAGTAAAATTGTCCTAAGTAATGTGAGAAAGAAATTGGAACACTTTTTAAAACTTAGAGAACTGAAATGTGAATTATTTAGTTATACAGTTGAACAATATAGTCAGATCTTTGAATGCAAGCAAATGCCATAAAAAATAGTAGGCTTAGGAAACATGCTATAAAATAGAACACTGTTCCACAGAATAAAATAGAGATGTTCTAACATAAGTTAGCTAGAACTTGTCATATACTATGTGTTGTTGGTTCGTAAGAGGAATATGTCAGAAAAATACTAGCATGATAGTTGGTGTGTTCTTTTATTTTTAAAAAGTTACCCTTGTGGAAATGATCTCTCCCCAATAAATGCATTTGTCATTTTCATTTATATTAATTATCCCCAACTAAACTGATAAAATAGAGTGGAAATATTTTCTAGACAACAGACAAAACGTTTTCTGATAACATCAGTCTTGTTAACCCAAGTCATGACTTTTGAGTGATTAAACTGCATCAAAATGAAGAATCTATGACAATGATAATGAGTGAGAGAAATAGAATGCTTGTTTCTAAAGTAGGCAGGGTGTTGGGGAGAAGGGAGATTGGAGGTATTGGTGGTGGGATTTTTGCACTGGTAAAGGGAGATGTCTGTTTTTATAACTGAAACCCAACTACAAACATGTTTGTAATCATGATGCTTAGATAAAGATACTAATTTAAAAAATAAAGAATCAAATTTAATTTTCTTCAAAAAAATAAAAATAAAAATAATAAAAAAAAAGAATCAGGGTCATTCCCGTCACCAATGTTGCCCTCCCTCCACCCCTGTTTTCAGCATGCACCCCATATTTTCATCCTTTACCCACCAGGTTTCTAGTATTAGTGGTTCCCTCTGAGTCTAGCATGTTGTAGATTGGATGTTGATTCTGTTGTCGTTGGCTTTAGATTTGGTGTTTCAGTCTGATCATTTTTTTATTTCTACTCAATGTTCATACATCTGTTTGGTCTTGATACCCTCCATTATTTCCCCCTCAGTTTGTGAGGCGGAACAAGATGGTTCAAGTTATGTGGTTCTGTTTGAAGGAAAGAAAAAAATAAAATAAAATGGGGCAAAAATCAAACAAGCAAAAAATGGCAATGGCCCAAGTATACAGTGCTGCTCTAGCCTAAAGTGCCCGGGCTAAATTTGTAATGCTCTACCGCCTCCAGATCAGTATTTGGTGACATTTGGGAGACAATGTTATGTTATGTTATGTTATGTTATGTTATGTTATGTTATGTTATGTTATGTTATGTTATGT
Organism: Suncus etruscus; assembly: GCF_024139225.1. Classification (NCBI taxonomy): domain Eukaryota; kingdom Metazoa; phylum Chordata; class Mammalia; order Eulipotyphla; family Soricidae; genus Suncus; species Suncus etruscus. The sequence goes on along the minus strand of NC_064866.1, from coordinate 40,251,393 downwards.
TATTTATGTTATGTTATGTACTGTTATGGTATGGTATGGATGGTATGGTATGGTAGTTGGTATGTTTTATGTTAAGTATAGAATTAAAGGTAGTTTGAGCACATGCGTGGCATGAACCTTAACCCCTGGTACTATCTCTCCAGGCTAAAATATATATACATTTATTTTATATATTATATATAAGACATATATATGTCTTAATAATTGCAATGCATCCTTGCTATTTCCTAACATAACTTAAAATAAAGTATTTTAGGGACCTTCATATGTTATATGTTAAAATTCCTAGTTATAATTATTAGTAATTTGTTGAATTCTGAAAATTTATTCTGAATAGATTCTAAAGAAATTTCAAATAATGTAAAACTCAATTGAGGAAAGACACAAAAATGGAATAGATTTTTGAATATTTTTTTGTATTGGCTAATATTGTCTAATATTTGCTTTACATTTTCCTTTATTTATTTATTTATGAATTTATTTTGGTTTTTGGAAGCTAATCAGTGGTGCTCGGGCTTAATCTAGGCTCTGTAAACAGGCATCACTTCTGGCAGAGGTCAGGAGACTATATGAGATGCAGGAATTGAACCTGTGTCTTCTCCTGTAAATCAAATGACATACCTGCTGTGCTTGCTATGAAACCCCAGTCTTCTTCAATATATGACTGAAAATTTTTACAACTCTAGTTATTTTGAAATAACAAGTAACTTCTAGACTAAAATATTATTATTATTTGCCCAACTTCAGCATTGACCTCTTTTCTCCATTCCCCTGAGTAAATTCCTCATATTTCTGATCTCTTAAACCCTATGATCTCTATTTTATGTGGGGGTAGGAAGATGTTTACCATTCATTCAGATGTATAGATATAATAAATTACTACCTTTCTCTAGATGCTATATCACTGACATTTAAAATTAAACATGTGCAATATTGAGCATAAGTATTATGTATAAAAATTCTAAAAGGGCCAACACTAATTCTCTACCTTACTGTTAAGTTGTATATTGATGGAAACCATATGTCCTAAAGACAAAATTTCTAAATTCAATTTCAACTGTATTCATGTATCATAATTTACCAAATTAAAACATACCACATTTTCTTATATATGCATTTTTCATTTATCTCCTAGCTACTCAGTTACAAGATGAAGATCTATAGGATGAATACAATTTGTTTACTATTATTTCACCAAATCAGCCTATACCACAAGTAGTAAATATTAAATAACACTCAAGTGATGGTAAAGTTAAATGAATATGCAAATCTAGTTCGGCTGCTGGCTGAGAACATTCAGTGGAAAATTTAGATAATTGACCATGTTTTTATTTAGTGACTGTCAATGAATATGTAGTTATGTTGATATAGTATTGCCAGATTCTAGAGTTACTTATAAATCTCCACTAATATTGGATATAAAAATAGGACATATTTCTATGACATTTGTTTCCCTTTTTTCACTTCTTATCTGACGTATCACTACCATGGAATACTCCATTCAAGAGTAATTTTCAATCTCTGGTTACCAAAATTCCAAACTTTTGCCTTAAAAGAAGGATCCATTTCCCATGTATATTTGATTCTTTGCCCTTTAAGGAAGTTTTTTTTCTGATGCAGACAAAAATCATTTCCTTTAGGGATATCAATGTTTATGTTCAGGAACTGGAGAGATGGTACAGCTTGATAAGGCTTTTGCTTTCCACTCTGCTGACCCAAATTCAATTTCCTACCCTGCATATGGTTCCACTGAGCACTGCCAGAAGTGAATGGTTCCTGACTACAGAGTCAGAAAAAACCCCTAAGCACACCTGAATTGTGGCCCCAAAACACCAGCACTAAAAAGAAAAAGAAAAAAATTATGTTCAGGAACCAAAAATTCTTTTGGTTCTTGCAGATTCCCAAGAATATAACCACAATACATTTCTTTTTTTTAAAAGGTAATTTTTAAAGGAAAGGAAATAAAGTATAAAGATCTTGTAATGTAAGACTCTTTACATGAGCATAGATAATGAAATAAATTGTCATCATTTTTTCTATATGAGAGTGAAGCTGACTCAGATATATTTATAAATGTCTCTGAAACGTCTTCTTGATAAGTATTACAATGACTCTAATTTTTTCACTTATAGCATTCAGACACTTTGTTTAGTGCTTTGTGCTTTATTTAATTTTATCCCTGAAATTAAGTTGAAATGTATGCCATTTTCTGTAGATGGCCACATTGAGGTACATAGAATCTGAGTAATTTCTTAAAATTAACTCTTAACAAATGAATTGGGACTAGAATTCAGATCTCTTTAAGTCTGAAATCATTGCTGTAATGTTCACAGTACTATCAATGATAGATTACTGATCATTAGATTAAATCTATAGTCAAATTGTGTGCCTTAAATTGCATGCAATTATATGAATATTTGCTATTTTGTCATAAAGACAAAGGTGTTCTTATATAGGAAAGCAAAAAAGGAGAGTCTTTTAAAGAAGAACTGGGATCTTTCCTATTGCCTACTTAACTCTTTAAATGTGAGGAAGAGTGGCTTATCTGAGTTCTCAGCAACAACAGTCTTTGGGAATGCATTTCTCTAATGGATAGGCTCACTACTTCATATGGTACTATTCACCATCCACCAGAAGAAAATCTGTTTTCAGTAGCTCAATAAAATGGCAGACCTAGAAACAAAGAAAATAATATCTGTTTTTCTACTTTTTTCATTAGCCACAGTGTTCTGGTAAATGTCAGACCTAGACCATGTAGTCCTAACCTCCTAGGCATTGTGGGTCTTCACCTTTCCCTCACAGAAAATAATTTTCGGGGTTGTTTATAATATAGTTATTTCAGGTATTAAATGTTACAGAAGCAAACCCACTTCCATTGTGATCTTTTCTTCACCAGTTACTTAGCCACTACCCACTACATGCTCCTTTCAGGCACAAACACATTGACTCATAATGGTTGTTTTGACACAAATGAAATGATCAAAACTTATATCAATAAAGATCACTTTGTGATAATTGCTATATCTCACAAAGTCATTGTAATAGACTTACTGAGTCTCTAGCAGAGCCTTCTGTGTTATTGTTTTTGCTCACTGAGTTTGGTGGTCTTCTGTGCAACTCTCCTATCATATTTGCTATGATCCTACTGGACTGACAATGCTATAAAATTTGGAGATGTCTCAGTCCCATAGTAGAGGAATAATTTGGTGTCTTGGCAGTTTAATGAAGTTTAGTTTTGGAGCTGGGCCTTTTCTATATGAGAGAGTGTAGGGGGGGGTAGCTTTTGGCTGCTGTGTCTTCAGGAAGAAAGGGGAATTTGCCTGCCTGCATTCTGAGAGGATTTCATAATTGTCAGCCCAGACTCACCCACCTAGAAAGACTTAGTGGCATGGTGTTCTTTTCAAGATTATTTGTGGAGTTGAAGTATTTCTCTGTTAATAAGATAGTGCTACATTATGTCTTCTTAAGTTTTATTATTTCCTTAAAGTACATTAGTGAAACTCTATCTGCCTATAGCACAACTCACATTTAAGTAAGACACTTCTTATAGATTGTTCAGACTGCCCTTAACAACTCCCTCTGCTGAAGGCACATATGAGTACATGGGAATAAGCATATAATTAAACTCTTTCCCCAACCAATCTTTTAACAAACCTTGCAATAGAGTTAGATATATTTGTGAAACCAGTAATTAATAACATTTTCATTTGATATAAATGACTGTATTCCCTCAATCAATAGTCATAGGTAAAGAGGATAAATGTCCAGTTTGTTTAATATAAAACCACACCATGACTCTTGATATTTATGAAAGGTTAGTTGTAGTTTGATGATTAATTTAGTGTAATAAAAAGTTTAAATTTAAATTTAAAAGTTATATAGCTTAAATTTTAAAAGCAACAGTAAATATAAAGCCCACCTTAATTGTTTGCCATCTTAGTATATGTATATGTAGAGATACGATATTAAGACAATAATGGTATACATAGGAGCCATTTTGAACTGCATCTGCTCTGTTGCAGCAGTGAACCACTCCATTCAGAACAGCTCCTGAGGGCTGGTCAACAGAAGTGAGCTGTCCCTACCCACGAAAGGCAGAACCTGATTTGGCACAAGGGAGCCATTTTTAACTGCTTCTCCTCTGCTGTAGTAGTTAATTACTCAGCCCAGAGTAGCTCCTAAGGGCACATCAACAGAAGTGAGCTGTCCCCACCAATGAAGAGTGGAACCAGAAGAGCTCGGTAGCTCCACTTAATTTACAGCCACACATTTCCTAGCCAATCACCCCAGCACAACATGTAGAAAACACCAGCTACAAGCATGACAATAGGGAAACAAAACAAGCTAACCCCATGCATAGAGAATGAAGATGGAAGCTCTGATAACCCAAAAAAATGCCACTCATCTATTGAGCCTCTCAGTTTAGAGAAGAAATATAAAAAATGTTCATAAAAGTAAAAAGAAAGTATGAATCAAGCTGAATGAACCTCAAATATGAAAAAGAGGATATGAAATAAAACTAAAAATCTGAAACAACAGGATTGAAAAACTTGGTAGCTAAACTGAAAATGTTACTGGAAAGCCTGTCCAACAGAGTAACAGCAGCTGAGGACTGAAACAGTGAGCTAAAAAATGGGATATGTAACAACTCCATACAACAGAAGAGATTGGAAAAGAGACTTACAACAAACATCAGACAATGGAAAAGATTCTCAAAGATTGTGAACAGATGAAAATAGAAGTCTTTGATAAATTCAACAGAAACAACATATTTTCATTGGAGTCCCAGAGACTCAGGAAGAAAAGCCAATCTAATGAAGAATCAATAGTCTAAGACATCATTGCAGAGAAACCCCCAGAGCTTAATACTGCATACAACTAAATTTTGCATACTGAAAGAATACCAGCTAGAAGAGACCCTAAGAAAATCACCTCAAGACATATCCTCATCACACTGACAAATCCCACAGATAGATAGAATACTGAAAGCAGCAAGATCAAAAAGAAGCATCCTTAAGATTTACAGCAGACCTGTCACAAGAAACCTTCAAGGCCAGAAGGCAGTGGTGGGATTTAGTGAAAAAACTCCATGAAATGAATGCTTCACCTAAAATACACACACAGTCAGACTTACATTCAGGTTTGAAGAAAGTATACACATTTCATAAGAATAAGTATTCATGGATAAACAACTTTACAGAAACTCTACAGACTCAAAAACAGCCTTAACAGAAAAAATAACAGAAAATAGCTTTTCAGATCTATTTTAAGACAAGACATACCAAGAGACACACAAAAGTCCTATATGAAGATGACACTAAATCCTATGACATTTATCTCTCAATGTCAACAAACTAAATGTACCAGTTAAGAGACACAGAATGGAAAAATAAAAGGAAAATATGAATCCAACATTATGCTGCCTACAAGAAACACATCTGAATAGTCAGGTTGCAGGACAATCATCCAAGCAAACAATTCCCTAAGGAAAGTTGAGTGGCTATATTAATATCAGATGACACAAACTTTAGACTCAGAAAAGTTAAAAGGAAAAAAGATGAGCATTTCATAATAATCAAGGGATAAGTACAACAGGAAGAAACCACACTCCTAAACATATATGCATTCATGAGGGCCCAGCAAAAATATTTGATACAGGGGCTGGAGAGATAGCATGGAGGTAAGGTGTTTGCCTTTCATGCAGAAGGTCGGTGGTTTGAATCCCAGCATCCCATATGGTCCCCTGAGCCTGCCAGGAGCGATTTCTGAGCATAGAGCCAGGAGTAACCCCTGAGCACTGCCGGGAGTGACCCAAAAACCATATATATATATATATAATATATATATGAAAGAAGACATTAATAACAGTACAATAATAGTGGAGATCGCAATACTGCTCTGACAACTTTTGATAGATCAACCAGGTTGAAACTCAACAAGATATATTATCTATGAAAGGAGACATAGAAGGAAGTTGGGCTAATATATAGATAAATATATATATAATAGTACATATATATGTATATGTATACATATACATAATAGTACATATATATAGTCATATATATGGCTCTCTATCCCCAGACAACTGGATACACATTCTTCTCCAGTGCATATGGGTCACTCTCCAGGATAGACCATATGCTGGCCCATAAAACATACCTATAAAATAATCAAGAGGATAGAAATTGTACAGACTACATTTACTACATTTGTGATATGTCACAATGAATTGAAATTACAATTGAACTACAAAAGGACACAAAAGAAAAACTTTAACGACTGGAAATTGAACAGCTCACTACTGAATAACAAGTGGGTCAGAGCTGAAATCAAAGAGGATATCAAAAGATTTCTGAAAACAAATGAGAATGAAGATAGATTATTAGAATTTGTGGGACACAGCAAAAGAGGTGCAAAGAAGAAAATCTATCGCTTTGCAAGCATGCATCAGGAAGAAAGATGAGTCATATATATATATATATATATATATATATATATATATATATATATATGTAAACTTAAGACATGGCTTATAAAATTAAAAAGTGATCAACAAAATGAAGCAAATGGGTAGGCAGAAGGAAAAAAAACAAAGTTAGAGGAGAAATCAATGAAGTGGAAATCCAAAAATAAAAACAATCCAAAAGATCAACAAAAGCAAAAGTTGGTTCTTTGAAAAAATAAACAAGATTGATAAACCAATAGCAAAACTTTCAAAGAAAGGGAGAGAAACTTAATAAACCAGATTATAAATAAAAAGGGGAAGATCACTACAGATACTACAAAGATTCAAAGGGTAATCAGAGAATACTTTAATAAACTCTATGCCACAAAACATTAGAACCTGGAAGAAATGGATAAACTTTTGGACTCTTATCATCTTCCCAATTTAAATCAGGATAACCAAATATATATAAACAAAACCATCACTACTGAAGAAATTAAAATGCTAATTCAATTTCTTTCCAAAAACAAAAGCCCAGTCCCAGATGGATTAGGTAATGAATTCTTTCAAATATTTCAAGAGGACCTATTACCAATTCTTTTCCATTCTTTCAGGAAATTGAAGAAATAAAAATACTCCCAAATAGTTAATGTGAATCTAACATTACCCTGATACCAATACCTGACAGAGATGCTGCAAAAAAAGCAAACTATAGACCAATATCCCTAATGAACACAAATGCAAAGATCTTCAACAAAACCCTAGCAAATAGGATTCATGGCTCATCAAGAAAGTCATACACCATGACCAAGAAGGTTTCATTCAGAAATGCAGGAATGGATTAACATGCCTAAATCAATCAACATAATACATCATATCAACAAAAGAAAAATAAAAACCATATGATCATATCAATAGATGCAGAGAAAACATTTGATAAGGTCCAACACCCTTAACACTCATGTTAAAAAAAAATTCAACAAGATGGGAAAGAAAAGAACTTTTCTCAATGTAGTCAAGGCCATTTAATACAAGCCCATGACAAATATTATACTTACTGGAGACAAACTAAAAGCCTTTCCTCTAAAATCTCATACAAAGCAAGTCTGCCCCCTCTTGCCACTCCTATTTAACATAGTACTAGAAATACTTGCCTTAATAATTAGGCAAGAAAAAGATATCAGAGGCATCAAGCAAAAATAAAAGAAGTCAAGCCTTCAATATTTGCAGATGACATTCTACTATATTTAGAAAACCCTGGGCCCGAGGAGATAGCACAGCGGCGTTTGCCTTGCAAGCAGCCGATCCAGGACCAAAGGTGGTTGGTTCGAATCCCGGTGTCCCATATGGTCCCCCGTGCCTGCCAGGAGCTATTTCTGAGCAGACAGCCAGGAGTAACTCCTGAGCACTGCCGGGTGTGACCCAAAAACCAAAAAAAAAAAAAAAAAAAAAAGAAAACCCTAAAGACTTTTACCAAAGAGCTTCTAGAAACAATAGATTCATATAGAAAATGAAAGGCTACAAATTAACACTCAAATATATCGATTTTTTTATAAACAAGTGATAGGTAAGCATTGGACTTTAAAAATCAATTTCACTACTTTCCTGCACAAGACAGCCAAGAATACACCATCAAACGCAATTTCCAGGGCCCAAACCCTGTAAAGGCTCCATCCAATAAGGTGGGAGCCAATCCCTGCCATGTGATTGGGCACAGGAGAGCCATTAAAGGACTGCTACCTTGTTCCCTGTCTACTTTCTTGTACAAGACAGCCAAGAAGACGCCATTAAAAACAATCTCTGAGGCCAAACCTGGTAAGGGCCCCACCCAATTAGGTGGGTGCTGATATATATATATGAACACCAAAATACAATACAAAAATCCCTTCCTCACACCTATGTACATATTTACTATGTGTAGTAAATATGTATATATATATATATATATATATATATATAGTAAATATAGTGAGGAAGGGATTTTTGTATGTATTTTGGTATTCCTAAGTTATATCCCTAGGAGTGGTATAGCTGGATCATATGGGAGCTCAATTTCCAGTTTTTGGAGGAATCTCCATATTGCTTTCCATAAAGGTTGGACTAGACGGCATTCCCACCAGCAGTGAATAAAATTTCCTTTCTCTCCACATCCCCGCCAGCACTGCTTGCTCTCATTCTTTGTGTTGTGGCCAATCTCTGTGGCACGAGATGCTTACTCATTGTTGTTTTGATTTGCAGCTCCCTGATGACTAGTAATGTGGAGCATTTTCTCATGTGCCTTTTTTGCCACTTGTATTTCTTCTTTGACCAAGTGTCTGTTAATTTTTTTCTCACCATTTTTTGATGGAATTAGATGATTTTTTTCTTGTAAAGTTCTGTCAGTGCCTTGTATATTTTGGATATTTTGAATTTGTATTTGTATATTTTGGATATATATTTGGATATTTGTATATTTTGGATATTATCCCCTTATCTGTTGGGTATTGGTGAATAGTTTCTCCCACTTATTGGGTGGCTTTTGTATCTTGGGCACTATTTCCTTTAGGTGCAGAAGGTCCTCAGCTTAATATATTCCCATCTGTTTACCTCTGCTTCCGCTTGTTTGGAAAATGCTGTTTCCTCCCCAAAGATGCCATTACTCTCAATGTCATGAAGTGTTTTTTACCTATGTGCTGTTCTATATGTTTTTAATTTCTTTTCTTATAATAGTGTCTTTAAGCACCATGATTATAAACATGTCTATAGTTGGGTTTCGGTTAAAAAAGAAAATGAAAAAAAAGAAAAAACTAATAAAAATCAATTTTATTCACAATAGTGCCACAAAAACTCAAATACCTTGGAGTCTTCTTAAATAAAGAGGTTAAGGACCTATACAAAAAGAACTACAAACACTTCTTCAAGAATTTAAAGAGGATGCAAAGAAATGGAAACACATACCCTGTTCATGGATTAGGAGGATTAGCATAATTAAAGTGACTATATTCCCCAAAGCATTGTACAAATTTAATGCAATTCTTCTAAGGATACCTTTGACATTATTCAAAGAAGTGGATCAAACACTCCTGAAATTTATTTGGAACAATAAACACCGAGGAATAGCTAGAGCTATCCTTTTAAAAAGAATATGGGAGGCATCACTTTTCTCAACATTAAATTGTACTACAAAGCAATAGTCTTTAAAACAGAATGGTATTGGAATAAAGACAGACCCTCAGATCAGTGGAATAGACTTGATTATTCTCAGAATGTTCCTCAGTCATACAACCAATTAATATTTGATAAAGGGGTAAGAAATTTAAAATATAGCAAGGAAAGCCTTTTCAGCAAGTGGTGTTTTGATAATTGACCAGACACATGAAGAAAAGCAAACCAAGTGCAAAGATCAAATTCAAATGGATTAAAGACCTTGAAATTAGAAATCATAAGGTATATAGAAAACCATGTATGTAAAACACTCCATGACATTGCAACTTAAGGCATCATCAAGAAGGATACAGCACTGTTCAAACATAAACATACAGGACAACATTATAGTTAGAAGTGTCTGCACCTGGAAGGAAACAATGACTAGGTTTAGAAATTCACCCACAGAATGGGAGAAACTATTCACTTAATGCCCATCATAGATGGGCCTAAATCTAATATGTACAAGTTACTGACAAAATTTAACAAGAAAAACAATTAACCCCATCAAAAAAATTGGAGAAGAAATACACAGACACTTCCTCAAAGAAGAAATACATATATCCAAAAAGCACATGAAAAAATGCTCCATATGATTAATCCTCAGGGAGATGCAAATAAAAACAACAATAAAATACCACCTCATGCCACAAAGTCTAGCACTAATTACAATGATCAAGAACAATCATTTGGGGGGAACATTGGTGATGGGAATGTTGTACTGGGGAAGGGGGGTGTCTTTTTTATAATTAAAACCCAACTCAAAACTTATTTGTAACCATGGTGCTTATATAAAGATATAAAAATCCATGAGAACACTAAAAACTAAATGTAATGTGTATATTAGATATTATTTTGTTTTTCATAATCTTGATAGCACTTAACATCCAATTTTAACTCCAAAATACGTTGAATGGTATTTGAAAATATTTCTTTTTTTGGATTTTTTTCTTAAGAAGAATTCTCTAAACAACAATCAAAACCACAACAAGCACAACAACAAAAAAGAACAATCAGTGCTGGTGGAGATGTGTGGAGAAAGAAACTCTTGCTTCGTGCTCATGGGAATGCCATTTAGTTTAGTCTTTCTGAAAAAAAAAATATGGAGATTGCTTAAAAGACTGAAAATTAAGCTCTCATATGTCCAGTTATATACTCCTAGGTATATACCCTAGAAGCACAAAAACACAATACAAAAATGCCCTCTGCATGCCTATGTTCATTGCCGCATGCTCTATGTACAATAAAGCATCTGAAAACAACCCAGATGCCACCATAACAGATAAATGAGTAAAGAAACTGTGGTACTTATACACAATGCAATACTATGAAAATGAAGTCATGGAATTTGCCTATACATGGATGGACATGAAAACTATTATGCTGAGTAAAATGAGCCAGAGGGAGAGAGATAGACACAGAATAGTATCACTCATTGGTGGGATTTAAGGAAAATAAAAATAGTATGATAGAGACGACAGATGAGGTTTAAAAGGAACAGTCCATGATGTGAAGCGTATTATAAATTGGTGAGTGCAGTTACAGAAATAATTCCATAACCAAGTATCTTGATAATGGTAGTGAGTGAGGTAAATAAAATGAAAGGGGTGAATGGGGGGGATTAGTTTTTATGACTGACACACAACTACAAACATGTAATCATGCTATTTAAATAAATATATTAATAAAAAAGTCTATAGTGGTATGTCCTCGATAAAAAATAGACCAGGTTATAGGTCTTCTGCCTCAAATTTAGTAGTCTCTCGAGTTTCACTTTCAAGATCTCTGTGCCTAGTGCTCCATGACTGGCCAGAGCAATAGCATATTTGGTAGAGTGTTCGCTGTACATGTGGCTGACCTGATTTGGATCTCCACCATGCCATATCATCCCTGGGATCTACTAAGAGTAACTTCTGAATGCATAGATGAAAAGTACTCGTGAGTCCCACCAGATGTGGCCCCAAAACCAAAAAAAAAATCCTATACCCTGCTACTTTCGAACAGTGGTCCTCACACTATGGCCAGCGGGCCATATATTGTATTTGTATCTGTTTTGTTTCTTCATTGCAAAATAAGATCTATGCAGTGTGCATAAGAATTCGTTCATAAGTTTTGTTTTTACTATAGTCAGACCCTCCAATGGTCTGAGGGACAGTGAACTGGGCCCCTGTTTAAAAAGTTTGAGGACCACTCTAATATGTCTCCAATTCTGATTGAGTTTGTTAATAGGATCATTAGAAAGCATTCTTATTTCAGCAAATAAACATGAACAGAAATTAGAAACTGTTCAAAGTACATGATAAATTCTGATTTTATTAATTCTTACATAAATGTCCCAGAATAAATTATGTTATTATTCCCACTTACATATGAGACAATGAAAATACATAGAGATATGTAAGCACTGCATACTTTCAGACACGAGATATCCTCAGATAGATTAAGATAATACAATGCTGCTGTCAGATGTTGAACTAGTCTCCTGGCATGGACTAGAATTCTTTCCTTGGCACCATACAGGCCTGTTTATATTTTATTCTTTGAATTCCAAATAGGATTGAACCACATGTAAACAACACTATATCTCAATGTCTCACTTTCATTTTTTAATGTTTTCAGGAAAGCAGAGTAAGAAGAAAGTCAGCAGTCTAGAAAATGAAACACTCTGCCCTTGCCTTCTGAATATGATCAGGCCAAGCCATAACTCAAATCATTCCTTGTATTGCTTGGTCATAAATCTATCCAAACTCAGTTGATGTTAAGATTAATGTGAGAGCAGAGTCTGGTGTTAACCACAGTGAACACTCAATCAATGTTAGGGCAAAATTTTATTTCCTATATTTCAAATGCTGACTCATGGGGGGATGATTTATTATTAAAAAGACCCCCACAACACACACCCTGTCCATAGTGAAGAACTTTTTACTAGAATACATTACAGGTTCTTTGATCTCCTTAGTTTTTGAGTTTTATTGGCAATGTAGGCATCCTACCTGTGATGGAGAAAATTCAAATTAGGGAGTCAAAATATCCGGGCTTTTTAACCATAGACAAAGAATTACATCTCCTACATCTTGGTTTCCTTAATAATAAAACCAGAGACGTATAGAACAACAGATACATGTTTGCTCAGTAGAGAACACATATTGGAATTCTTACTTGCCTTTTCCTAAAGTTAGTTTTTATCCCTATTATTTTCATTACACGTGGATTCAAGACTAATTCAAGTTGTCCTGTGTCAAGACCACAGTGTGCTTAGACCTAATGAAATAACTTAAAATTATTAATTGCTGTCGTTGTGGTGCTTGTATTGTTACTTAAAATAGTCATAAACTAGAGGACAAAGATGAAAATAAAGTTTTTATTTTATGATTTGAAGAATAGAATTCTAAAATTAAAATATTTGGAATATTAAGTTTTCTCTGAAGTTCTAGGAGAACTTCCTTTTCTTTTTCTTAGTCTTTGGAAGTTACAAAAATCATTGGCATTTTTTGTTTTGTTGAAGTATTACTTCAATTTCAGTTTCCACTGTCATATGCTCTTGTGCTTAATTTCTAAGTCTTCTTCTTTTCTTTCTCCTCCTCCTCCTTCTCCTCCTCCTCCTCCTCCTCCTCCTCCTCCTCCTCCTCCTCCTCCTTCTTCTTCTTCTTCTTCTTCTTCTTCTTCTTCTTCTTCTTCTTCTTCTTCTTCTTCTTCTTCTTCTTTTTCTTCTTCTTCTTCTTCTTCTTCTTTCACCTTCTCCTTCCCCATCTCTTTCAACATAAGCAGTGCTCAGGACTTATTTCTTACTTTTCTTAGGAATTATGCCTGTCAGAGCTCAGGAGACCATATGCAGTTCCACGGATTGAATCTAAGTTAACTTCAAAGTCAAGCATCCTACTTGCTCTATTATCTCTGCCATGATTGAAATGATATATTTCTGAGGACAAGTTTAGATAGTTTGGGGCAACATAAGTCATCTCAAAATAGATGAAATTCAAGCATTCTAGGTTCAATATTTGTGTCATATCATGGTAGATGAAAGACATAATATAAAAACACAAACCCAAAATAATCATGACTGTTTTGATGATAAAAATAAATCACAACTAAAATATAATATTACTTAATATTTTAGATAGATTCTAGTGAACAGTTTTGTGCTTTTCAAACCTTTTCAGAAACTATGAAATCCATAAAACAGATAATAATACACATATCAGATCAAGATGTTTAGAAACATAAAATTCTTATAGACATTGTTCAAACACTTTTATGTTTGAAACTGCTGAGTTGGAAAGAGAGGAGGAGCATAAAACCTGAGAAGAAATTTATGAAGTAATATGAGAGGATCTTTATGTAGACTAACAATAAGAATGTTGAAGAACTTCAATGTCCTGATAACTCCAATTCTAAAACCTTGAGTACTAACTCTCTCAATAAACCAAACAACATTAGAGACCTAAGATGACTTATCTAAAGTCAACTGATAGGAAAAACTGAGTTTTGATAAAAAAAATCATTTTAACACATAAAATTTTGCAATACAAATATGAATTGATGATGAAAAAACCAGACTGGATTTTCAAATATTTATTTTATGAGATACAATTTTAAGGTAATTAAATTGTTTTTTTTTTGTGAGACTACTCATCACTTAGAGTCACCCCAATAAGCAACACATCTGCTTGCAAAGCAGCTGGAGTCTACTTAATCAGTGGAAGCAGATCCCTAGAGCTATGTAATTATCCACAAACCCAGTGAGGTCAAGGGCAGGGCTGTGAAAACAGCACTTTTACTTGCAAAGAGCTTTGGAAAATTTTGAGACAAGCCTTCTATGTCTGGAAGTTTCTGGTATCCAGCCATTTTCATCAGCATCTTTCCAGTGCAGAAAAATGTAGAAAAGACGAGACATCTAATTTTAGAAAGAGCAGCTAGTAAAGTGACCCTAAGTTTGTGTCTTGTCAAATGAATGATCAACTAGCTATCTACTTTGATAGAGAACTTTCTGTTAGTTATAGGAGTGGCTCAGTGAACCTAAAAGATTTGAAAAACAGTGTGATTTTTGTAAATATTTGCTTTTATTGGGAAGTGGGTGGGAGTCTGGACTTTCTTACGTGTTAAGCATAGGGGTCCTATATAAATACCTCAAGTAAAGACTTTGATGAACCCTTAATACATTTTCCTAGTAGGAAACTTTTCTCAGGCATTGTCACAACCTGTACCTACAAAAAAGTCAGCATGTCCTGAAGGGCTCTGCTGGTAGAGAAAGAAGTCTTGGAAATAGCTCTTGACCTCTTCTAGATATTACCACATCAATGTTCATTTTTTTTTTTTTTGCAGATTTCCTTTATAGCCTTTCACTGGAATAAATCCCAACCTTGAAATAAAACAACTTGGCATCATTTAAAAGTATTTCTAAGCAATCACTGAATGTGGAGTGGTGTTGGAACTACTAAAACAACTTTTTTCTAGACTCTTTCATGCTCTTTCCCTAGTGTTTTTGTGGAAGAGATATGAGGAAGAATTGCCTCTGACAGAAAATCTCCAAAATCTATCAATTGGTATCAGATATTAATTAGTTCATTTTCTATTTTTAACCTCTCTTTATGTATATGATATAAAAAAATGCTTTTCTGAGGAAAAAGAAGGTTCTCTTTACCTACAGGTTAGTTCATTGAAAAAATATTTGATATATACAACATTTGATATATACAACATTAATTTAGTAAGATATTATAAATGCATGGTCATAGGAAAATGTATATAAATTATTTTTCTTCCATAATTTTGAACTTTACCTACACATAGAATGTATATATTCAGATATTCATGAGTGTTAATAGTGGTAACTATTAATCTCTTTTAAATTGGTAGAATAAAAAATATTAATGGAAACAGAAAGAAAAAAGAGGTCGGAGTGTTGGCGCAGGAATTAAGGTGAGTGCTAGCCTCGGACTGACCACGATTCAATCTCCGGGTGTCCCATATAGTCCCCCAAACCAGGATTGATTTCTGAGCACATAGCCAGGAGTAACCCCTGAGCATCACCACAAGTGTCCCAGAAAGAAGAAAGAAAAAAAGAAAGAAAGAAAGAAAGAAAGAAAGAAAGAAAGAAAGAGAGAGAGAGAGAGAGAGAGAGAGAAAGAAAGAAAGAAAGAAAGAAAGAGAGAGAGAGAAAGAAAGAAAGAGAGAGAGAGAAAGAGAAAAAGAAAGAAAGAAAGAAAGAAAGAAAGAAAGAGAGAGAGAAAGAAAGAGAGAGAGAGAGAGAAAGAAAGAAAGAAAGAAAGAAGGAAAGAAAGAAAGAAAGAGAGAGAGAGAAAGAGAAAAAGAAAGAGAAAAAGAGAGAAAAAGAAAGAGAGAAAAAGAAAGAAAAAGAAAGAAAAAAGAAAGAAAAAATTAACTATTTCCTAATAGAAATTAATTTAAATAATAATTGCAGAATCTCTGTGCTTGAATTTTCAGGGTGACCCAGGGGTCCCTGCACTCCATTCCCCACTGAGCTAGGATCTGTGATATAGGGTTTAGGGGGTTGGAGCTATTCTCATTGACTTTCTGTCCTGAGTGGACTTGGACTTTTGTGATGGCTGCTGGGAAGTTAAGAGGTAGAAAGGGTGTGAGAGAGGCTGTTTTGCATGTGCCAAATTGATGGCATGACCTGGAGGTCCCCTGTACTTCACCCCAGCTGAACTAGGGTCTGCAAGCATAGGGCTTGGGGGAGTTGGGGCTGTTCTAACTGGTCTTTCTGTACTAGTGGGCTTGGGGCTTTTGTCATCTTTTATCATTTTTATTGAGACCAATGTGAATTACAAGTCTTTCACAGTTGTATTTAAGGTACATAGACAGTGAATTAGGGCATTTCCCACCACCATTGTTGCCCTCCCTCCTCCATAGTTCCCAGTATGCATCCCATACTTCCACTCTTAGTCCCCTGGACTGCAAGTGTAACAGGCCCCTCTTGTATATAGCTTGTTGTAGTTTGGGTCTCTTGATTCTATTGTACTTGAATTTGGTATGGGTATTTAGTTTGACCATTTTTTATTTCTACTCAATGCTCCTAAGACCACTTTGGCCCCTGAGTCCTATCCACATTTGTTTTCTCAATTTGTAGGATGCCGTAGAAATATGAGGCAGAACAAGATGATTCATGTTGTTCAGTTCTTTAAATTAAGCGGGGGGGTGGGGTGGGGGGGTGGGTGCTGGAGCCCCTGTCTAGAAGCTATAAATATAAATGAAATTAAAAGAAAAAATACATAAAATAAATAATAATTTAAAAATGGCAGGGGAAGATGTGGCAATATCTTTTTTGCATAGGCTCAGTAAATATTGAGTAATTAGAAAGGAAATTTTCTTGGCCTAAGAGATGCAGGGTGTCTCTGCCCTTGAAGCATACTGTCAAGAGACTGACTACAGGGCCTAGACATGTTAATTGTTAAACCTCAAGGTCTTTCTTTAGGTGCCAGGAACTGTTCTCCTCAGTCACGGTTGTCAAAATTTTTCCTCTGCAATTAGAGATCTTGATTTTTGCACAGATCCTATGATGAAGACTAGGATATAGTCTTTCATTATGGTCCCAGGATAAGTTCTACTCAGTGGCAGATGTTGTATTTAGTTGTCTGTAATTAGGAATCTTGGTTTTTGCAAAGATCCTAGGACAGAGGGTCTTCTGATTTTATCTCTCCATTAGGTTATGAGATACAGCAACCTGCCTAGATCAAGATTGCTGCTGTTTCCTCATTATGAGAGTGTCATATAAACCTATCTTGGCTCAAGATGGTGCCAGAGGAGGACTGAGACTCCCCCCATGAAGGGGGTTTGATCTTGGTGTTGGTGCTGGGAACTGTGCCTGTTCTAGGGTCGGGATCCGAGCTTTGGGGTTGGATGGTAAATGTCCAATCACTTGAGGTCTAAATCGAGTTCTCATAACAAATGGTCAAGGTGGAGGGTGCTCTTGTATTATAAAGTTTATGGCTTCTTATCCCTATTGGATTAAATGTTGTTTCTATACATAAGATTTCCCCATTTTAATGTTCCTATGCAAAAAGAAATGATGCCATATTATATTATTTGTGCATTTGGGAGTAAAATTGACAAGCTATAAAATCTCTGTGCCCTGAGCTCTTTTCCCTAGCAAGACCAATAAGTCTTATTTTAGCCACGTGTTTTTAGACAGTATAAAATTCCCATACAGTTCAGTTCAGTTCATATATCTCCCACACAGAAGCAACTGTGATGTTCTTGGGGTAGATAAGAAAATAGCTGCAAACGTAACCAATATTTCAATTCTGAAGACATTTGTTTCTGAGCTCTTGACTTCTCTAGATTATTGAAACATCTCCCTGATGATTAGTGATGTGCTGCCTTATTTCATGTGCCTTTTGGCCACCAAAATAAATGTGGCAAATAGCTTTTGGCAAATCAACAATGAGGTACCATCTCACACCCTGAGATTGGCACACATCACAAAGGACAAAAACAATCTAGTGCTGTCAGTGAGCAACAGGGGAGAAAGGAACTCTTATTCAGTGTTGATGGGAATACCATCTAGTCCAACCTTTTTGGAAAACAAAATGAAGATTGCTCAAAAAACTGGAAATTGCGGTCTTATATGATCCAGCAATACCACTCTAAGGATATGCCCTAGAAATACAAAAACAAATACAAAAATACCCTCTGCATTAGCTCAGATGACCAATAACAAATGAGTGACTAAAGAAACTGTGATCCATATACACAATGGAATGTTATGCAGCTGTCAGGAAATATAATGTCATAACATTTTCCTAGAGTTGGATGACATTAAAACCATTATGCTGAGTGAAATGAGTCAGAGGGAGAGAGATAGAAACAGACTAGTCTAACTCATCTGTGAGATTTAAGAAAAATAAAAGACATTAATTTTATAATACCCAGAGATAATAGTGCGCGGTTTGAACCATGCATGATATGAAGCTTACCACAACGATTGGTGAGTGCAGTTTTAGAAATAACTACAGGGACAACTATCATGATAATGGTAGTGAGTGAAGGAAATATAATGCCTGTCTTGAAGACAGGCAGAAGATAGGCAGGGGTGGGAGAGTATCGAGTAGAGGAACATTGGTGGTGGCAAGGTTGCCCTGGTGAAGGGGATGTACTTTTTATAACTGAAATCCAATTACAATCATGTTTGTAATCATGGTGTTTAAATAAGGAAATTGTAAAAAATCAATATAAATAAGTAAATACATAAAATGTATTAATCTCAATAAATATAGATAATAAAGTTACAGTAATACTAACTTTTCATTTTCCTATCCACTTTTTTTTTTTTTTTTTTGGTTTTTGGGTCACACCTGCTCTATGCTCAGAAATTGTTCCTGGCAGGCTCAGGAGACCATCTGGGATGCCGGGATTCTAACTTCAGTCCTTCTGCATGTAAAGTAAATGCCTTAGCTCCATGCTATCCCTCTGGGCCCTATCCACTTATTTTTATGGAAATTTAAATGTAGATATTTTAAAGATACACTATAAGTGTTCTCTCTCTCTCTCTCTCTCTCTCTCTCTCTCTCTCTCTCTCTCTCTCTCTCTCTCTCTCTCTCTCTCGTTGTTGTTTTTGCCACAGCCAGTGACACTCAGGGGTTATTCCTGACTATGTGCTGAGAAATCACTTCTGTCTTGGGGGACCGTATAAAATGCGGTGGATCGAACCATGGTCTGTCCTAGGCTAGCACCAGCAAGGCAGACACCTTACCACTCTGTGCCACCACTCTGGCCCTATAAATTCTCTTTTTGATAGCATCATCCTTAATTTTTTATCTTGGGAAGTCATCAAATGACATAAAAAATAGATTATTGAAACATCAGTTCTAGCTAAAGGTCTATATACTCTCCACTTGAGTCCTGCTTCCAGAGCCATCAGAAAGATCTATCCTTTGTGTCCATTACTAAAAAGGCCCTGAAATTTGAGGATTTGAGTCCTTCCTTAGATATTAATCCATGGTGTCTTTCTAAAAGAGATTTTTTCACCTCTCCTGCCACCAGCTGAGAGTGGTAACATTTTAATTGCTACCAAAGTATTTAATTTAATTGTTCAAACAATTTATCAGGACACTGCAGAAGCTATGCCCCAGGCCTTGGCCTGAGGTAACACACTAAGCCTAGGGAAAGGTTAAAAGGTATTCACAGAGAGTTCCTTCCTATCCCACAAAGGCATAATGGGAATGCAATATGTTAATCTTGTTTTAGGAACACAAAAGGAGTTTAGGTAACAAGGCTTCTTTGGGAGAGAAAAAGGAATACATTTATTCTCTTGTTGATTAGAAACAGAAAAATTTGCTATTCACAAAAAACAACTTTACAAAAATAGAGTTTTGTGCAATTTAGTCCTTTGATAAATTCCTCTACAGTTTATTTTTCTCTTCTGCTTTTCAAAAATCTTCTATTTTTTTTAAATCATTTGGAGCTACAGCTCTTCAGGGATCACTCTTGCTGGTCTCAGGTCATTTGTGGGCAAGACATGCAACTTACCTACTGCTTTATCTCTCCATCCCTATTTTTCAATTTTTTCCCTCAGATTCTAAGTCTGAGCACAATATTTACTGGATGTGCTCATTTGGAAGGTATCAAGAACCTGGGAACATGGAGACTAATACAAAGGTCCCTGTCAAAGCTCTTACATCACTTGTAGGTACTAGATAGTTTTGTAAGTTATAGAAGAACTGCCAGATTTGGAGTGTTATAAGATCTATACTTAAGACTTAGTTAATTAAAGAACATGAAAATACATCCATTTCAGGGAATTTCTGTACTATAACAAGTTATCATAGATTTGATATCTTAAACAGTATAGGATTTTTTGTTTTGTTTTGTTTTTGTTTTTTGCTTTTTTTAGGCCACACCCGGTGACTCTCAGGAGTTACTCCTGGCTTTGCTCTCAGAAATCACTCCTGGCTTGGGGGACCATATGGGACATCGGGGGATTAAACCGCAGTCTGTCCTAGGTTAGTGTGTGCAAGGCAAATGCCCTACTGTTTGTGCCACCACTCCAGCCCAGGTTTATTTTTTATTTTATTTTTTACATTCATTCAGATGAAGGATCAAAAACAAGATGCTGATAGGAGTGGGTTTTTTCGGATGTCTTTCTTTGATCTATGTTGTCAACTGTCTTTTCACACATTCTATTTTCATTCTATCCATATCTGTGTCCTAGTCCTCTATTCTTATAAGAATATGTTAAATAAGGATCTACTCATCAGTTCATGTTACCATCAATTCGTTTGAAAGTAAAGTTTTACCTCTTTCAAGACTATCTCCATATACAATCTAATTATGTTAGATTTAAGGGCCAGGACAGCAATATACAAGCTATTGGACAAGACACAATTGAACCTTTCTTTTACTTCATCTCTACTTCTTCACTTGTTTTGAAGCTTCAGTGACACTTTAGCTTTAGAACCTGAAGGTTCTAATCACTTCTGGCTCTGTGTTCAGGGATTATTCCTAGTAGGTACCTAGTATCTGATACCAGGGATCAGAAATCAGTCCAGGTTGGTAATATGCAATATTATCTCTTCTGACCCAACTCTTACTTTTTCATTTTGAAGACTTCTCTCTTGGGAAGAGGAACTATAATAACTAATACTAGGATAAGTGGAAATGTAGAGAATCCCATTATATCATAAGTAATGGTCTTTGCAGAGAATGTACACAATAAGGTGAGAAAAGAGTCTCCAAAAGTAGAATTGACTGGATTTCTCCAATAAACAATTAGTTTCACCTTGTGTCCTGTGATTGGCTATCTCTGTTTCCTAACCTGGAGTTCATTCATCTATTGGATATGACTCTATTCTTGAACAAGCTCTTTTTTTTTTTTGTAAAAATATACCCTAGGAACACAAAAATACAATACAAAAATCCCTTCCTTACACCTATATTCATTGCAGCACTATTTACCATAGCAAGACTCTGGAAACAGCCAAGATACCCTGCAACAGATGAATGGCTAATGAAACTGTGGTACATATACACAATGGAATATTATGCAGCTGTCAGGAGAGATGAAGTCATGAAATTTTCCTATACATGGATGTACATAGAATCTATTATGCTGAGTGAAATAAGTCAGAGAGAGAGAGAGAGAGAGAGAGAGAGAGAGAGAGAGAGAGAGAGAGAGAAAGACGCAGAATGGTCTCACTCATCTATGGGTTTTAAGAAAAATGAAAGACATTTTTGCAATAATAATTTTCAGGCACAAAAGAGAAAAAAGCTGGAAGTTACAGCTCACTTCATGAAGCTCACTGCAAACAGGGATGAGTTTAGTTAGAGAAATAACTACGTTTTGAACTATCCTAATAATGAGAATGTACGAGGGAAATAGAAAGCCTGTCTAGAGTACAGGCAGGGGTTGGGTGGGGAGGAGGGATATTTGGGACATTGGTGACGGAAATGTTCCACTGGTGATGGGTGGTGTTCTTTACATGACTGAAACCCAAATACAATCATGTATGTAATGAAGTTGGTTAAATAAAAAAAAGAAAAAAGAAAAAATATCATCCCATGTGTGGTATCTCCAGCCCCAGGTGAACGAGTCTGAATTAGGGTCATGTATGAAATAATTTAAACCAGGTGAGGGTGAAACGCGTCTTCTTCCTCCTCTGGAGAGCAAGCTACCTGCCAGAATAGCCATTTTTTATTGCGTACAGAGATCACCCCTGAGTGGGGTAGTAAGGACAGATAGCTCAGGCTATCCTGAGCTAGTCCCATTCAGTTTTACAAGTAAAACAATCTCTCTTTGGGGGTAAATCTAAGTTGTGAACAAACATACAAAGGAACCAGGGATGATCTTTGTTATAGGTAAAATAAGATGCAATCTAAAACTGTTTTTCTGGGTTTTGGGGTCACACCCAGCAGCTCTCAGTGGTTTCTCCTGGCTCCTTGCTCAAAAATTACTCCTGAGAGCCTCTGGGGACTATATGGGATGCCAGGATTCTAAGCACTATTAGTCCTGGATTGTTTGCATGTAAGGCAAACACCCTACTGCTGTGCTATCTCTATAGCCCCATATAATCTAACATTTTTTAATAGATGTTCTTTGAATTTCTCTTCCAATTGTATCCATACACTCTGTCCTGTATTGGCTTATAATACATCCTATATGTCTAATCTATGATATTATATCCTTACTCATGTATCTGCCTCAAGTATATATTAACCTATAAGTACATTTCTGAAGTGCTCTACACTTCAGAATGCAATACAAAATGAAACAGAAAATTGCCTCAGCAATCTTTTACATTATTCTGTACATTTTCTTTCCTAGACATTTTCTTAGTATGACATCAAATTTCTCAATATCTAGGCTACTGCCTGCCTGCCCAGTTATATTTATCCTTCTCATTCTCTCATTACCCTTTCCACCTTTATTCAATCTGTACTAAATTCCCTTCTTTCCAGAATCTGAAGTTTGCAATTCACCATATTATATCTAATCTTAATTTTTGTTTTAATCAAAGCATTTGTGCTTTAAGAGGAAAAAATATTTAAGGAAACAAATGGATAGATGCATTAAAATGGCTGATCAACAATCAGAGTATTAAAACAAATATTTCCATCATCAGTGTATCGGAATGGAAGAATTGGAGTAAAATCCTCAGAATATCTTCAAGAGAGAGATAAACTCTACTACAAAAGTTTCTCCTACTTACTATGAATGTATTATAGCTGTTTTATAAACATTATCTCATGATTTTCTATAGAGATCCAGTTGTCTCTAGTTTCTGATAAAGACAAGGGAGAACTAAACACTTGGAATTCTCTTGGAATCCCAAGCTGTAAAATAGTAGTCAGAAGCATAAAGGCTACTAGACATTTCCAAATTTCTAAACTCCTATCCTTGGGAAACAGCATATGAATTCCTTAGTACAAGCCTAAAGATTCAACTTAAAATTCCTCCATACATAGGAGAAACAATAGGATAATTGTAGGGATGAAGGAAGAGATTCATGAGGAAAGGCAAAACAATATATTTTTACTAAGTAAATGCCTCAAAGGTCATATTAAGTTGCAGTGATCAGGAAAGAGTCATCTATAAACTGAAATTAATGCAAATTTTAAGAGGAGGAGTCACAGAGAGTAGTTTTGGTAGCAACTTCAGTCTGGGAAAAGGGCTCCAAAGTAAGAACAATATCACAAAACAGGATTTGATACTGGGGAGATAATACAGTGGGTAAGGTGTTTGCCTCATATCCAACCAAAGTAAGTTTGATCCCAGGCACCATACATATATGGTACTCTGAGCACCAACAGAAATGCTTCCTGATCACAAAATCAAGAGTAATTCATGAGCACTGCTGGATGTGGCCCCCCAACAAAAATAAATAGAAAAACAGAACTGTTATTTATAATATAAAGTATATATGTTATTTATAATTTATATATTTATCTATGAAGTACAGATTATATAAAGTGTACGATAAAGTGTATATATAATATAAAATATAATATAAATGCTTCTGACAGTTGTCATGTACTTTTTATACACAATCTGATTTGTTTCTCAAAATGACTAAAGAACACATTACTGTTTTCAATTTTAAAGTTTAAAAAAATGTTGGAGACATACTTGGTGTGCTCATGGCTTTACTCCCAGTTCTGTGCTCAGGGATCACAGGGGAGCAATATGGGGGTGTTCTATGGAGTTCCAGGGAATCAAATCCAGGACAGCTATGCGCAAGGCAAACATTTTTACCCATATATCTTTCTAGCCCTTTTTCCTTTTTTAGTTCAAAACAAAACAAAACAAAAAATCCCCAATGGTCATAAAATTTCAAAGAGTTTACTATATCTAAGGTTTAGCAGTTTTGGTTTATGATTCAGAAATAATTGTTTTTACTCTTTTTCCTTCTAGTTCTCCCTCTTTTCTACCCACAGACATGTCACTAAGACACTCTATGACTGTGAAGCTTATGAGAAGATGTTTTAGTTGATATGAAGTCACTCTTCGGTGCCTTGGTACCTTGCATATTTACAGACAGCTTCTCTGAATACTCAGAAAGAGGTTATTTATTCTGCATTATTTTATACTATCATGGAAATCTTAAAAGATTATCCACTGATGTTCAGGGGCTAGCTACTTCCAGCTCTGTGCTTGTGAGTTTTTCCTGGCAATGATAGTGGGACCACTTTGCTACCAGAGATTAAACCTTGACTTCCCAAAGAGAAAGTCTGAGCCTTGCTTTTTCACTTGTTGCCCCAAACTTGCACTTTTGAGTCATTATTTGGTAACCAAACTAAAACTTCCATTATTCTTTGGACAGAGCTTCCTTATCTCTTCAGGATTCCAGAGATATCTGAATGTTAGTAAGTTACTTTTAAAAATAAAAATAATTTTCAAGCAAGATAAATTTATTTTTCTCTTCTAAAGCAGACAAAGGTTTTTCGGTTTCGAGATGTTTTAAGAGGCTGTTTCACAAGTATATTCACTCAGGGTTCTTCTAAGGAGAAAACTAAGAAATTCTATTGCTAAGAGGAAGAGAGGAACACTGAATACTGAAGGAGTCAGAGAATAGAAATGCCTAGGGAATTCTGTCACATTATAGTTGTCTCCTTCCATCTTTTTCATTTGCTGTCCATCCTGTTGAAATGCCACGTTAATTATATAAAGCATTATCCAACCACCTCCAGCCCATCTGTGACACTGTATTGCTCTGTTTTTACCTCCGAAAGAGCATTTTTCAAATTTTCTTAGAACTTGTCTATTTTCAGTCTTCCTCTGCCTCTAGACTGTGAGCATGTTGTGGCTAAAGGCATTGCTTTATTCATCTTTATGTTATTAGCCTTCTAACAGCTCTTCTGACAACCCTCTGTAACTTGTCAATAAGTTTCTATTATAGAGAATGAATAATTTAAAGTTAGCTGAGAAACACTATTAAATAGAATAAAGTGCAGGATTTTAAGGGACAAATGTTGTTTGGAAGCAATGATTGATAGTTTTAACTCATATTCATATAATATATAAATAGTTACTGGGTAAGTTCTCCAAGCATTCCATTTTGTTTTTCATCCTAATATAAAAAAAATAAGACCAACAGAACATGTAATATTGCTACAAACATACAGTTCAGACAAATAGACTTGGAAGGTTTGGGGATAGGGTAAGTCATTCAACTAGGAAGTGTTAAGACCTAGACAGAAATCAGATTTTAAAGTTCTAACCCCATTGTCCTTTATCATCAAAGGTCATTTTCTAATTGCATCATGGAACATTAAAGTCCAGAGAGTTTAAGTGATTGAGGCAGGACATAAGGATTGGACTAAAAGCTCCTGAAGTAATGTTTGAGATTCCAACAAGGAAATGTAAAAAGATGTGAATTCTTTAAATGGCATTTGATTCAAGGTCACTCTTTGGTCCTTAAGTAAGTTACAAATTATTTGTTTCTATTTCTTTTATATTAAAGATAAGAATATAATTCAATTACTATGAGGGTTAAATGAAATAAAATACAATGGTTGTGTGTATTCAATTGTAAACCAATGATCTTATTAATTGTAATTTTCTGAGGGCTGGAAACCAATTCCAAGTCTTTAAAAAAAATAAAGATTTATCTTATAAAAATACCTATTTTTGAAGTAGGAATTTTATGTATTTCATTGAAAGAATCTCTCCACAGATCTTAATGGTTATTCATGATCAATTGTGACTTAGGCAACACTCATGTTTTCTTCAAACCTGAACATGAGTTGGGCTGGGTGCAGTATTCTAGGTGAAGCATCTATTTCATTCAGTATTGTCACTATATCCCACCACTGTCTTCTGGCCTTGAGAGTGTCTTATGACATGTCCACTGTAAATCTTATGGATGCTCCTTTGAATATATTTTCCAGTTTTGATCTTGCTGCCTTATGATTCGTCACTGTGGCTAGGATGTGTCTTGAGGTGTTTTTCTTTGGGTCTCTTTTAGCTGGTACTCTTTGGGCATCCAGGATTTGATTAAATGCAGTCTTTAGCTCTAGGAGTTTCTCTGTGATGATGCCTTTGACTGTTGATTGTTCCCATGGTTCCCCTTCCTGGGCCTCTGGAACTCCAATGATTCTTACGTAGTTTCTGTTGAGTTTATCAAAGACTTCTATTTTCATCTGTTCACAGTCTTTAAGTACTTTTTCCATTGTATGATCGTTTGCCTTAAGGTTCTTTTCCAATCTCTTCTGCTGTATGGAGTTGTTCTGCACTTGTTTTTTCCAATTCACTAATTCTGTCCTTGGCTGCCCTTACCCTGCTGGAGAGGCTTTCCATTGAGGTTTTCAGTTCGGCTTCTGTTTTTCAGATCTATTATTTCAGTTTGAAATTTTATGATTTCTATCTTTGTGTCTGTTTAGCTAGAGCTATATTTTCTTTGATTTCCATGAGGACCCTCCATATTTCTATTGTATTCTGAGAGGTTAATCAGATGGTTGGTATTTTTTGGGTCATCAGAGCTATCATCTTCATCCTCTGTGCATGGTGTTTGCCTGCAAGGTTTCCCCATTGTCACGCTTGTAGTGTGATTTTTTCTGCGTGTTATTGTGGGGTTCATTAGTTACAAAGAGTGCACGGCAGCAAAGTGAAGTGAACCATGCCTCTAGGAGACAGTTTTTGCTGGGTGCTTCTTGGCCCTCTCAGGAGCGGTTCAGGAAGGCAGAAAAGTAGAGAAAACTCACAGGCGAAAGGCCACCTCAATCTCTCCCAGTTGGTAATCTCACAGTAGGGGCAGATTCCTCCTGCCTGCCTTCACAGACAAAAGATCTGCCTTTCTACCGGGGCACCACTGGTAGCCGGTTTTTCAACACCCATATTTTCTGATCAAGAAATTGATTCTTAGTTGTTCCTTGAGAAAGAAGTGAATATGGACCACGTTCTTTGCCAACAGTAATATAGAGAGCTAAGCATGCTAATCATGTATATTTTTTTCAGGAATTCACATAGAAAAATTGGAGAGAACTAGAAGTTATTTGTGGTGATAATGGCAGATGTGACAAGTGGGCCAACAGAGATACACATAGCCGACATTTTACTTTATCATTGTATGAGGAGTCATGAATCCCTCCTCTGAGATGGGTAAAGGTGAATGGAGTTTTCAATTGATTCTGAGTGTTTGTTACATTCTAGTATTTAAGAGGTTCTGGGGTTCATGGTTAGGTTAGTATTAAAGAGAGCTGCTTCTCCTTATCTCATTTTTTCAAGCTCCCCTTTACATGAACTAACCCAAGAAACTCTTAGTCATTCATTGTTGTATCAAATAATTAACGATGGGGCTGGATGGCGCTGGATGGCGATGGATTTCTTTCTGCCATCCCAGGCCACGTGGCTCCGCAACCCCATTCAGCCGGCGAGTCCCAGCCCAGGTGAAAGGCGAAATCACTCACTCACAGGCAGGCTTCAGGAAGCATCAACTTTATTCATGCCCTATTCACCACATGAGTGTGGCTTATCTCATAACCTTTTAAGCATTCAGCCATTCTAGGCTACCCTGCGTCTTAACCCTTTCAGCCATCTTCCCTTTGGCCTCCATCCTGGTTCAAGACCAAAACACAGAGGCCCAAAAGCCAGAGCACCCAGCAGCACAGAAAGGGCCCCAATCCCCTTGGTCCAAGGCTTATCTAACTTTTCCAAGACCCCTCCCAGGAATGGGCCGGGTCTTGCAGGTAAGGTCACACCTAATATCCGGTTCCCAAGACCCCTCCCAGAAATGGGTGGGTCTTAGGTATCTACACCAAATCCAGGGTTTCAGATAGGTAAACCAACAATTCATTTTTATAGGGATGGAAAAATTAAATTCATTGAGATTAGTCATTTTTTCTAAGACCATAAAGCCAATATTTTCCTAACTTTATAACTTTTCTCTAAAACCAAATCTTGTTGAGTATCTCTGAATTAGATAGTTTATGTTTTTCTTCCTGGAAAAATTTAAATATCGTACAATTATTTTTTCTCACACCAGTAAAAATGAGACCATATATGAAGGAAACAAGCTTCTTTGTTTATATTTTGGGTCATAGCCACAAAACTCAGGGCTTACCCTATCTCTGTACTCAGGAAACACACTTGGTGGTGCTGAGGACCATATGAGGTGTTGATGATCAAACGCTGGCAGCCGCCTACAAGGCAAGTGTCCTAATATGCTTTATTTTCCGCAGACCCAGGTGAGAAAAACTTTTAAACAAGAATATGTCCTATTTATTTTAAAAATGGACTTGCTCTTTCAAATATAGAAACTGTGAAAGCATTGTTAATTTTAGCAAATGTTATTTGGAGAAATTTCCAAATCTCATGAAGCCTGTGTCCATTAACATTTAGGACTCCTGCAGGAGTGATAAGCAGATGAATATATATTCACATATGCATATATTTATATATTCATATAAGCATTTAAGTATGCTTATCTTATTACAAAGATTATATATTAATATAGAGAGAGATTTAAAGAACTTCATTTTTTAAGTAAATGCTTAATAATTTACCTAGGAAGATATTTTCTAGTCAAGCCAAGATAAAAATTAAGCAAAGTTAGAATTTTTTATATATCTTTATTTAAACACCTTGATTACAAACATGATTGTAGATGGGTTTCAGTCAGATACAGAACATCTGGTGCAATATTTCCATCACCAGTGGTAAAATTTTTGGTTTTCTTATCTCATATTTGTTAGGTGGATGTGGTTGGATGCTCATTACTGCCTATTTGAATATATGGAATAAGAATCACTAGAAATGTTTTTAGAAATGAGTTTTACTGGGGCTGGAGCTATAGCAGAGCAGTAAGGCATTTGCCTTGCACATGGCCAACATAGGATGGACCTGTGTTGATTCCTGGTATCCCATATAGTCCCCTCAGCCTGCCAGGAGCAGGCAGAGGGCAGAGCCAGGAGTAACTCCTGAATGTCTTTGAGTGTGACCCTCCATCCCAAAAACAAACAAACAAACAAAAAGAAATAAATTTTACTTTTTCCAATAAACTGTATAATATACAAAATATTACTAGTTTCTTCATAAATAAAAGTAAATTGACTTATAATTTTATTGTATAAATAAGAGTGAAAATTATTAATAATAATTATTATTTTCAAGCTAACAAAATAAGCTCTTTCCAGTATATATGGAGATGAGGTGATATAAATATAAAGTTATTTATATAATTATGTATGATATTATTGTCTTTGGGATGCACCTAATAGTGTTTAGAGCTTATTCCCGGTTCTATGCTCAGGGACTCCTCTCTTGGTGGGACTTGAGAAACCATCTGAGGATCAGCAGAATTCAAGGTAAGCACCTTATCCATTGTATGATCACTTTAGGTCTAACTAAAATATAGTTTCATATATTTGATAGGTGTAATTGATATATATACACATATATACACACATATGGTTGCTATACATAAGTTTTTTTTAAATTTACTTATTTATATTAATGAAAACTTCTAAAAATTACACTAAATAAGCTTCCTTGAAAGTATTCCCTGAAAGTCTGTCATTATTTTTTGTTGATTTTTTTTGTTTGTTTTTATTTTTGTTTGTTTGGGGTCACAACTGGTGATACTCAGGGATTACTCCTGGCTATGTGCTCAGAAATCACTCCTGATTTGGGGAACCATATATGGAACTCTGGGGATGGAACCGAATTCCATCCTGGATCAGCTGCGTGAAAGGCAAATGCCCTACTGCTGTGCCATTGCGCTCTCTCTCTCTCTCTCTCTCTCTCTCTCTCTCTCTCTCTCTCTCTCTCTCTCTCTCTCTCTCTCTCTCTCTTTCTCTCTCCTCCTTGCCTTCTTCCTTCATACCCCTATGAGCTCATTGTGTTCCTTCTCCTTGCCTTAATGTTCTACTAAACTGGTTCAAATTTCTTTTTTTGCTTGTTTGTTTTTGGTTTGGGTTTTGGGCCACACCAGGTGATGCTCAGGGGTTACTTCTGGCTATGTGCTCAGAAATCGCTCCTGGCTTGGGGGCCCACATGGGATGCTGGGAATTGAACCACGGTCTGTCCTGGGTCAGCCACGTGCAAGGCAGACACCTTACCTCTAGTGCCACCTCGCCTGCCCCCGTTCAAATTTCTTAGGAATTATTTATGTCTTAGAGAAGAACACCTTCAGGAACATGGTCAGCATCATTCTACTTTCTTATTTCTCAATTTCTAAAGTAGCTTAAGACTTCTATGATCTGGAAACAGAAATTTAAAATTACCTCCAAGTGTTGCACTAAAATCAGTATAAAATAATTGAAAAATATGCAAATCCGCTTTATAGGGTTAGAATGGGATGTCTTAACCTAGTTGGAAGGATTAATCTAACATTAGAGAAAACATGCCACATAACTAAAACTTTGTACTTTTAAACCATCACACCTCAATTACCACTTTATCACTCTGAGCCACTGGAAATGACAATGCTATTATACTTCTATCATTCTGTATATTAAAAGGAAAGGAAAAAGTCTCATAAATATAACAGTTCAGTTAGCTATGGCATTATAATAGAAAATATAATATGAAAGCACTGCCTGTTTAAACCCTGATCAGAGAACACTGGAATCCAAAATTCTTTATGTTTATGGAAACATATGAAAGTATCATATATTTATTGTGAATATGAATACTTGAGTGTGCCATTCAACATTTGATCACATAAAAGTGATACATTTTTTCATGATTTTATATGATTTATTTGATATGGCTTCTTAATCCCAAGCAACATTATTTGACTTTATAGGAATTTTCTTTTAAAAAGAAAATGTTTCTGGACTGGATAGATAGCAGATCAGACACTTGCTTGTACATGGGCAACCTGGGTTTGATCTCCAGGATCACAGATGGACTCCTGAGCATGCCATGAGTTATTCCTAAGTGAAGAGCCAGGAGTAACCCCTGAGCATCACTGGGTGTGGCCCAAAAAACAACTAAAAAGGAAAGGTTTCATGTCTTAAATTTGCATGCTTTATACTAGACAAATACTGTTTCATTTTATTATTGCTTTTGGTCTTTCGTTATTTCTTGATTTTTTTCTCAAGAGAAAGCAGATGATAGATAGGTAGATAGATGATAGATAGATGATAGATAGATGATAGATAGATAGATAGATAGATAGATAGATAGATAGATAGAGGTAGATATGTATGTAAATAAACCTGGCTGTTAGCTCTATCTAACTTATTCTAAAGTCACAATACTTATTGGACAAGGTACATATAATGCATTCTAGCCTTTCTTCTCATTTTGGTAACAACACCCACATAGCCATTTTCTTCAAGCATTAAGTGCTGTGTTTTAATTTTATTGTTATGGATTCCAAACTTCTTCATTGCTATTAGGGGACTCAGGTCCATCACAGTAATTCCCAATGGGCAATTCAAGAAAACAGACACAACAAAGTTGCCAACTGGTTCATTTCTTTCTGCTTCTTTCTGCTTTGTAAATGAGTCTAATCTGGGTTCTCTTAGGAAGCAGTCAGATAAGGATAGGCAAGAGTTACATAATGATTTTATTCCTTCATTTTTACCTTCCAGAGCCTTCTCATCGTCTTCATTATTACCTCAACATTGTTTTGATTTCTTCCAGTAATTTACTAGATACCATAATCATGTTTAGGATGGATAATATTATTCATCAAACATTTATATTTAGCTTTATTTATGTTTGGTGTGTAAGAATGAGCACTTTTTGAAATGGTTAAGAATTCCCAAATCAATCCATATTTTTCATATTCCATTTTGCAAATTTTGCAGTGTCTAAAAGTAGAAAATGTTAGGTAAGTTAGTGAATCTCAAGGTGTGCGAATAATTTCTCTTGTCTTATACCTTATTTTACCCAAAACAAAGATCATCCTTGATTTCTTTGTTTACAACTCGATATTATGCCTAATCAGAGGTTGTTTTACAGGTAAATCTGGGCTGGACTGGCTCAGGACAACCTGAGCTGTCAGTCCTTAGTCTGTGCTTCCTGCCTCACCTGGGGGTGGTCTCTATACTCAATAAAAACCATAGTTCTGATAGGTAGCTTGCTCTCTCTATATAAGGTAGAAGATTGCCAGACTACACGTGTTTGATACTCAGCCTGGTCTGGATTATTTCGTGCAGCAACTCTGCTTTAGACTCATTCACCTGGGGTTGGTTAAATGGCACATAAGGTGATTTCACAATTTCTACCTGCTATATTTTATATAACCTATGTTTTTTCTAATGTAAGTCAAATATAATTTAGATGACCAAAATCAAGAGACCATATCCTTAAATATTTCCAAACATGGCTGGCAGATAAATAGAAATTTTTGTTAGTTCCATCATTTGGTATGGCAAAATTATAACTTCAAATTAAATTTTTTTAAAATTTTTGTTTGGGGTCCACAACTGGCAGTGCTCAGAGGTTACTCCTGGTTCTGCAATCAAAAATTATTCCTGGCCAGTTTGGGGTACCATATGGGATGCTGGCGATCTTACCTGGGTCAGCTGAATGCAAGACAAAAGCCCTTCCTGTTTTTCCAGCTGTGCTATCCCTCTGACTCCAAAATATACGGTAATTTTTTTAAAGGATTTGAGACACCTAGACAATCTTCTTTTATTTCTCCCATTCCTCTTATTCTTATGAGGTTTAACACACTTGGTTGCAACACACCAGTGATGAAACACTTAGTTGTACTCATGGTCACAAATGGAAGAGCCGCACTATCAAGATATATTAATGGAAACCTTAATGGATTCGATGTCATTGAAACTGAAACAGGTGCCATTTAATCGTATGGAAAGCTTGGGAAAAAAAAAACCCTCTTAGATTTCTTTTGGGGAAGAGAGGGTACACACGGCGACGCGTGGGGTTTACTCCTGGCTCTGTGCTCAGAAATTGCTCCTAGCTTGGGGAACCATATAGGTTTGAACCCAGGTTTGTCCTGGGTCAGCCACATGCAAGGCAAACGCCCTATTGCTGTGCTATCACCCTGGCTCTCCTCTTAGATTGCTTAATCTGGCTACTACTTATCATTATTTGGTCCTTTGCAAGGTGAAAATTATTTCCTCAGTCTGGGGTTAAAGTTGTGGTGCAAACTCTAGACTGCCCATGCAGTGAGCACATACTCATAAATTTAAATTTCCTTCATAAATGTACAGACAGGAAGTTCAAACCGATCCAAGTCCCTGTCATCCTCATTGTTTCTGCCAGTCCTAGTGATTATGAGTACTTCTTTCATAAGACTTAGCTGTCTTATGCTTTCTCCATTTGATAAAGCTTTTAGATAACAATTAATCAAGCCTTAAGATTCTCAGCTAATCACACAATTTACTGACTAAAACAATGAAGAGTGGTGGTGACTGTCGCATAATACCATCATGAAATAACCCATGAGTGTAAGCACTTGCAAGTAGTAATATCTACATCATATTTACTATCTACATATCAGAAATAATGGGAAAGCTTAGTTATGAAGCAACAGATTATATCTCATTTTTATGATTCCATTATTTTAGAGCTTCTCATTTGGGAAGAATACTTTGGGAAGTGGGTAGCAGTTAGTACTGTGGATCTGGGGTGAGGAAGAAATTTTTTGCCTTCTGGGGGCATGCCCAACAACATTTAGGGGTTACTCCTGGCTTTGTACTCAGAAATCACTCTTGGCAGAAATCATTCTTAGGAGAATATATGGGATTTTGGGAATCATATCTGGGTTCCACATGCAAGGCAAATGCTCTACCTGCTGTCCTATCTCTGGCCCCTGGAAGAAAATATAGACTCTCACGATATAGGAAGATTTTTCTAGAAGGCTGAATGAGATCATGCTTTTGGATATATAAAACAAAGCAAAATATTTGACCTTTTATTTTTTAAAGCTTAGAGATCTCCGACTTGTCAGACCAAATCATGTAAGTCTCATTGTCTGAATATCCTGGAACAGACAGTGCTTCCATTTCTCTTTATAACTTTACAAACTCAGTTTGACAACAGGAAATATATTATGATTGCGGTGAAATAATATGAGTTGGGAAATGCTTCTTTATTATTTCGATGATAGTCCTGAAGGGGAGTCAGAAATAGCTACTTTTATATTTGTAAGTCCATGTGCAATTTTAGATGACTTATTACATCTCTACTATTTTGATTCAACAGACATTTTCATTTAGAGTCATTTGACTATGTCAATGGAGTAAGTAAAGAGGAGGACTTGGTGATTCTCTTCAAGCTGTTGCCTTATTTTGGTGTTTAGTAGAAGACAGATACAGAACGATATTTGTATCAGTAAT
Organism: Suncus etruscus; assembly: GCF_024139225.1. Classification (NCBI taxonomy): domain Eukaryota; kingdom Metazoa; phylum Chordata; class Mammalia; order Eulipotyphla; family Soricidae; genus Suncus; species Suncus etruscus. The sequence continues at coordinate 40,216,550 of NC_064866.1, read as the reverse complement.
TCATTCCAGCCTTAGGCTAAAAACTAGGAATAGACTTTTATTTTATTTTATTATTTTATTTTAATTTTGGTTTTTGGGTCACACCCAGCAGCGCTCAGGGTTTACTCCTGGCTCTAGGCTCAGAATCACTCCTGGCAGGCTCAGGGGACCATAAGGGATGCCAGGATTGGAACCACCATCCTTCTGCATGCAAGGCAAATGTCCTACCTCCACGCTATCTCTCCGGCTCCTAGGAACAGATTTTTTAAATATATTTTATTTAAACACCTTGATTACATATATGATTGTGTTTGGGTTTCAGTCATGTAAAGAACATCCCCCATCACCAGTGCAACATTCCCATCACCAATGTCCCAAATCTCCCTCCTCCCCACCCGACCCCCGTCTGTACTCTAAGCAGGCTTTCTATTTGCCTCATATGTTCTTATTATTAGGATAGTTCAAAATGTAGCTATTTCTCTAACTAAACTCATCACTCTTGGTGGTGAGCTTCATGAGGTGAACTGTAACTTCCAGTCCTTCTCTCTTTTGTGCCTGAAAATTATTATTGCAAGAATGTCTTTCATTTTTCTTAAAACCCATAGATGAGTGAGACCATTCTGTATTTTTCTCTCTCTCTCTCTCTCTGACTTATTTCACTCAGCATAATAGATTCCATGTACATCCATGTATAGGAAAATTTCATGACTTCATCTCTCCTGACGGCTGCATAATATTCCATTGTGTATATGTACCACAGTTTCTTTAGCCATTCGTCTGTTGAAGGGCATCTTGGTTGTTTCCAGAGTCTTGCTATGGTAAATAGTGCTGCAATGAATATAGGTGTAAGGAAGGGGTTTTTGTATTGTATTTTTGTGTTCTTAGGATATATTCCTAGGAGTGGTATAGCTGGATCATATGGGAGCTCGATTTCCAGTTTTTGGAGGAATCTCCATATTGCTTTCCATAAAGGTTGAACTAGACAGCATTCCCACCAGCAGTGGATAAGAGTCTAGGAACAGATTTTTAAGGAAAAAACTGGAAACTGAGATCAGCGATATCCTCTTATTCTTTCATCCTTTCATTTCCCAAATCTATTTCCCGTTCATTATTTTTACTCTGATTTTAGCTGCATTTTTAAGTAAAAATATAGACATGTTTATTGGTATACTATGCTATTTCATTATTTGTGTTCAGACACACACACACACACACACACACACACACACCAGAGCTACCGTCAATATTAACATTTAATCAAATAAAGGTATATTTAAGAAGGATTCTGCCTTCTTACCCCCTTTCAGCCTTCTCAAGTTATTTATCATTTAAGCTACTCTTTTGTGGGTTATTAATAATATTGAGGCTATTTTAAAGAGGACCCAGTCTGTTCTATCTAGAAGCTTTTTTTGATGGGCTATTTGTGAAGTAAAAGGTTTAGGATTGTGGTAAGGAGAACAAGATGAAGATAGTATAGAAAAATTTAGAATATTAAAGGGAGATGGTGAAATAGGAGTTCTCAGCATGTTTAATCTCCAGTTCTTTCTTTAGAGTCATAACATCTCCTTTTTCTAAGGGTATGTTTGCTATAACAGTTATTTCCATCAGTTATTCCTCCTCTACGATATAGCTTAAATTTTCCTTTGGGATGATTTATTCAAACTAATCCCCTCTGCTCATCTTATCTGGAGATCTTCATGTCCAAAGAACACAGCATCCTCTGTTTGAAGATTGAGCTCTTTCTCTGACAAACAACTCTGGAAAATGATGGCGGCTATTTTTATTTTTTTTATATTTACTTTTTTCTTTATTTAAACATCTTTATTACATAAATGATTGTGATTAGGTTTCAGTCACATAAAGAACACCACCTTCAACAGTGCAACATTCCCACCATCAATGTCCCAAATCTCCCTCCATCCCACCCCACCCCCACCTGTACTCTAGACAGGCTTTCCAGTTCCCTCATTCATTCACATGATTATGGTAGTTCTCTGTGTAGTTATTTCTATAGCTGCACTCACCACTCTTTGTGGTGAGCTCCATGAAGTGAGCTGGAAGTTCCAGCCCTACTCTCATAGTCTCCGAGGATTGTTGCAAAGATGACTTTTATTTTTCTTAAAACCCATAGATGAGTGAGAATATTCTGCATCTCTCTCTCTCCCTCTTACTTATTTCACTCAGCATGATAAATTCCATGTACATCCATGTATAGGAAAAAATCATGACTTCATCTCTCCTGAAGGCTGCATAATATTCCATTGTATATATGTATCACAGTTTCTTTAGCCATTCCTCTCTTGAAGGGCATCTTTGGTTGTTTCCAGAGTCTTGCTATGGTAAATAGTGCTGCAATGAATATAGGTGTGAGGAAGGGGTTTTTGTATTGTATTCTTGTATTCTTAGGGAATATCCCTAGGAGTGGAATAGCTGGGTTGAATGGGAGCTCAACTTCCAGATTTTGGAGGAACCTCCATATCGCTTTCCATAGAGGATGGACTAGACAGCATTACCACCAGCAGTGGATAAGAGTTCTTTTCTCTCCACATCCCCTTCAGCACTGATTGTTCTCATTCTTTGTGATGTGAGCCAATCTCTGTGGTGTGAGGTGGTATGTCATCGTTGTTTTGATTTGCATCTCCCTGATGATTAATGAGGAGGAGCATTTTTTCATTTGCCTTTTCGCCATTTGTATTTCTTTTTTATCAAGTGTCTGTTCCTTTCTTCTCCCCATTTTTTGATGGGATTAGATTTTTTTTCTTGTAAAGTTCTCTCAGTGCCCTGTATATTTTGGAGATTAGCCCCTTATCTGAAGGGTGTTGGGTGAATAGTTTCTCCCACTCAGTGGGTGATTCTTGTATCCTGGGCACTATTTCTTTTGAGGTGCAGAAGCTTTTCAGTTTAGTGTATTCCCATCTGTTGATCTCTGCTTCCACTTGTTTGAAAAGTGCAATTTTCTCCTTGAAGATGCCTTTAGTCTTAATGTCATGGAGTGTTTTCCCGACGTGTTGTTCTATATACCTTATGGTATCAGTCCGATATCAAGGTCTTTAATCCATTTGGATTTTACCTTTGTACATGATGTTAACTGGGGGTCTATGTTCACTTTTTTGCAAGTGGCTAACCAGTTCTGCCAGTACCACTTGTTGAAGAGATTTTCCCTGCTCCGCTTAGGATTTCTTGCTCCTTTGTCAAAAATTAGGTATTTGTATGTCTGGGGGACAATGTCTGAGAACTCAAGCCTATTCCACTGATCTGAGGGTCTGTCATTATTTCAATACCATGCTGTTTTGATAACTATTGCTTTGTTGTACAGTTTAAAGTTGGGGAAAGTAATGCCTCCCATTTTCCTTTTTCCTAGGAGTGCTTGAGCTATTCGAGGGTGTTTATTGTTCCAGATGAACTTCATAAGTGTTTGAGCCACTTCTTTGAAGAATGTCATGGGTATTTTTAAGGGGATCGCATTAAATCTGTATAATGCTTTGGGGATTATTGCCATTTTAATGATGTTAATCCTGCCAATCCATGAGCAGGGTATGTGTTTCCATTTCTGTGTGTCCTCTCTTATTTCTTGGAGCAGGGCTTTATAGTTTTCTTTGTATAGGTCCTTCACATCTTTGGTCAAGTTGATGCCAAGATATTTGATTTTGTGTGGCACTATTGTGAATGGGATTGCCTTCCTGACTTCCATCTCTTCCCTATCATTATTGGTGTATAAAAAGGCCATTGATTTCTGTAGGTTGATTTTGTAGCCTACCACCTTGCTATATGAATCTATTGTTTCTAGAAGCTTTTTGGTTGAGTCTTTAGGGTTTTCTAAGTAGAGTATCATGTTGTCTGCAAACAGTCAGAGCTTGACTTCTTCCTTTCCTATCTGGATTTCCTTGATATCTTTTTCTTGCCTGATCGCTAGAGCAAGAACTTCCAGTATTATGTTGAAGAGGAGTGGTGAGAGTGGACAGCTTTGTCTTGTGCTAGAATTTAGAGGAAAAGCTTTTAGTTTTTCTCCATTGAGGATAATATTTGCCATTGGCTTGTCGTAGATGGCTTCAACTAGATTGAGAATGGTTCCTTCCATTCCCATCTTGCAGAGAGTTTTGATCAAGAACTGGTGTTGGTCCTTATCAAATACTTTCTCTGCATCTATTGATATGATCATGTGATTTTTATTTTTCTTATTCTTGATGTTGTGTATGATGTTGATAGATTTACGAATATTAAACCATCCTTGCATTCCTGGGATGAAACCTACTTGGTCATAGTGTATGATCTTCTTGATGATGCATTGGATCCTATTTGCCAGGATTTTGTTGAAGATCTTTTCATGAGCATTCATCAGCAATATTGGTCTGTAATTTTCATTTTTTGGCAGTATCTCTGTCTTGTTTTGGTATCAAGGTGATGTTGGTTTCCTAAAAGCTGTTTTGGAGTGTTCCAGTTTTTTCAGTTTTATGGAAGAGTTTGGCAAGGATTGGTAGTAGCTCCTCTTAAAAGATTTGCCAAAATTCATTAGGAAATCCATCTGGTACTGGGCTTTTCTTTTTGGGCAGATGTTTGATTACAGTTTCAATTTCCTTAGTAGTGATGGGGGTGTTTAGATATGCTACATCCTCCTTACTTAAATGTGGAAGGTTATAAGTGTCCAAGAATTTTTCCATTTCTTCTAGTTTCCCATGTTTAGTTGCATAAAGTTTCTCAAAGTAGTCTCTGATTACCCTTTGAATCTCTGCAATATCTGTCGTGATCTCCCCCTTTTCATTTCTAATATGGGTTATCAGATTTCTCTCTCTCTCTTTCTTTGTGAGTTTTGCCAATAGTCTATCAATCTTGTTTATTTTTTTAAAAAAACAGCTTCTGCTTTCGTTGATCTTTCAGATTGCTTTTTGATTTTCTACTTCATTGTGTTCTGCTTTCAGCTTTATTATTTCCTTATGTCTCCCTATTTTTCGTTCCTTTTTTTGGTCATTTTCTAATTTTTTGAGCTGTGTCATTAAGTTATTCAGCTATTGTGGGAGACTGCTCTAGCCTGCACAAAATGGATGCTATCAACCTTAGCCTGGGTGCAGTATTCTCGGTGAGGCATCCATTTCATTCAGTCTTGTCACAATATCCCACCACTGTCTTCTGGCCTTGAGAGTTTCTTGTGACATGTCTGTTGTAAGTCTTAGGGATGCTCCTTTGAATCTAATTTCCCTTTTTGATCTTGCTGCTTTCAGTATTCTATCTCTATCTGTGGAATTTGTCATTGTAACAAGGATGTGTCTTGGGGTGTTTCTTTGGGTCTCTTTTAGCTGGTACTATTCGGGCATGCAGGATTTGATTGTATGTAGTCTTTAACTCTGGGACTATCTCTTTGATGATGTCTTTGACAGTTGATTCTTCCTGGAGATCTCCTACCTGGGTCTCTGTGACTCTAATGATTCTTATGTTGTTTCTGTTGAGTTTATCAAAGACTTCTATTTTCATCTGTTCACATTTCTTGAGTACTTTTTCCATTGCCTGTTCATTTGTCTTATGGTTCTTTTCCAATTTCTTCTGTTGTGTTGAGTTTTTCTGCATCACATCTTCCAGTACACTGATTCTCTCCTTAGTTGCTGATACCCGGCTGGCGAGGCCATCCATTGAGGTTTTCAGTTGAGCTACCGTGTTTTTCATATCTGTTATTTCAGTTTGGAGTTTTCTGATTTCTGTCTTTGTGTTCTGTCCAGATTGATCTATTCTTTCTTTGAGTTCTTCAAACATCTTTCATATTGCTATTTTAAGTTCCTTATTCGAGAGGTTAATCAGGTGGTTGGAATTTATTAGGTCATTTGAGCTTTTGTCTTCATTCTCTGTGCATGGTGTTTGCCTGCGAGGTTTCCCCATTGTCATGCTTGTAGTGTGGTTTTTCCTGCGTGTTGTGGTGGGGTTCATTGGATAGAAAGAGTGTGCGGCCGTAAAGCAAAGCGAAGCTCTTCTGCTGCCTCTAGTTGACAGTTTTTTAGGGTGCGCGCCCTAGGCCTCTGAGGAGACCTTCAGGGATCCAGAAATACAGGCAGACAGGCACAGGCAGAAGAAGTTTCCCTTGAAGTCCTCAGAGTGAACAAAGGCACAGCAGGGCAGAGCCTCCACAGGCTAGAGAGCTCAGATTATTGGACAGCGACCCCCACAGCCAGATGTTACTCACTGGGCAGCTTCAAAATGCAGTTTTTTGGGGGTGCACTCCCTAGGCCTCTGAGGAGACCTTCAGGTATTCAGAAACAGACAGACAGAGTCAGGAGAAGCTAATTTTTAATTTTTAAGTGGAAAACTGGTACATGCATTAAATATCTACTAGGAGAGAAATCCCTGACCTCAGGTAATTTATGCACTACTTCTCTGTATTTATTATAATTTTAATTAAGGCAATTAATACTTAATCACTTAATCAATTGTGATTTATGATAAGAAATATATATTTTGTTCTAAAAATAATCCATATTTTATGTACAGAACTCCTAAAATATTTATGATTTCCTAGTGATGAAATTGTACAATGTGTGTGTTGTGCGTGCGTGCGTGTGTGTGTGTGTGTGTGTGTGTATGTGTGTGTGTTTATATAAATGAGGTGGCATTTGGACTTCACATAAATATAGGGGATGGTTTCCAGGACAGCTAATCTTACAATTAGAAACTAGACTTTCTAGTTTCTCTGGCCTCCAGAGGCTAGGGAGGCTCCGCCCACCCACGCGGCCCGCGCTAACGGTCCGCCCCGCCCCCGCAGCGTTTCCCCTGGCTTCCAAAAGGTAGGGAGGCTCCGCCCACCCAGGCGGCCCGCGCGAACGGTCCGCCCCGCCCCTGCAGCGATTCTCTGGCCTCCAGAGGCTAGGGAGGCTCCGCCCACCCACGCGGTCTGCCCCACCCCCGCAGCATTTCTCTGGCCTCCAGAGGCTAGGGAGGCTCCGCCCACCCACGCGGCCCGGGCGAACGGTTCGCCCCGCCCCTGCAGCGCCCCGCCCACTCACACTGGTTCCGCCCCGCCCCCCGCTGGGCTTTTGCTGCCTCTCAGCACTAGCTGACAACAATAGGGCAAAGCAAGGAATCAGGCCACAGAAAGAGCAAGGAGGAGCCAAACCTCAGCAAGCTCTCCCAACAGTACCTCTAGATCCACCCTCAGGGAGGAGACCCATTCCCACACAACAGGGGATCAAAACAGGCTGAAATCGGAAGGAACAGCACTCCAAAGCACACCAATAAATACAAAAAAAATATGGGTAAATCAAAGAGAACCCTAAGTTCTGAAGATATGGAGACAAACCCTAATAAGTTTCCAAGTCCGCCAAAACGCACAGATCCCTGGGAAGGCGAACTAAAAGCAACAATGAGGAAGGAAATGCAAGAATTAATAAAAGAAATGAGAGAAACCTTAGCTACAGAATATAAGATAGCTATGGATGAACGAATAAGCCAAATTAAAGAAGAAATGTTAAAGAGCATGAGAGAGTCCATACAAAAAGAAGTGAAGGAATTAACAGACAAAGTAACGAGCCTTACTAGCAGAAACACAGAGTTGGAGAAACACATTGAAGAACTCGAAGGAAAACTGCAAACAAAAAATGAACAAGAAACCAACAAAGAAATAAAAGGCAAAGCACTGGAAGGAAAAGTCCAGTACCTAATGAACAAGGACAAAAGAAACAATCTAAGAATCATGGGTATACCAGAAGGGGAGGAAATAGGGAAAGGGGAAGAACAAGTAGTCAGAGAGATAATAGCAGAGAACTTCCCCACCCTCTGGAATGAAACTTCAGGGCAAATACAGGAGATCAAGAGGGTCCCTAATAAAATAGACCCCAATAAACCAACACCAAGACATATAGTAATCCAAATGGCAAAAAACAAAGAGAAAGAGGAACTTCTTAAAGCAATAAGAGAGAAAAAAAACCTCAAATACAAAGGTAGGGACATAAGAATCAAACCAGATCTCCCAGTCGAAATAATTCAAGCAAGAAGACAGTGGAATAACATATTTAAACGACTGAATGAAAGAAACTTCCAACCTAGAGTCCAATACCCAGCAAAACTATCATTCATATGGGAGGACAGACTAAAAACATTCTCAAACAAGACCGAACTAGAGCTATTTGTGCAAACAAAACCGATCCTAAATGACCTACTCAGAGATGAATTACACAATCCAAACCCCCGATTGTAACAAAAACCACCCTACACAACACAACTGCACAACAGTCCTCTCTCTCAATAATCTCCCTAAATGTTAATGGCCTAAACTCCCCAATTAAAAGATGCATAGTAGAGAACTGGATTAGGAAAAATAAACCGGACTTCTGCTGTCTGCAAGAAACACATCTACAGATGCAGGATAAGCACAGGCTTAGAATAAAAGGATGGAAAGTAATTATTCAAGCCAATGGAAAACAAAAAAGAGCAGGGACAGCCATTCTTATATCAGACCAAATCACTTTCAATCTCAAGAAAGTGATCAGAGATAAAGAGGGTCACTACTTACTGATCAGGGGAACACTAGATCAAGAAACACTAACCCTGGTCAATATCTATGCACCTAATGTAGAGTCAGCAAAATATGTGAGGCAACTACTGGCAAACCTGGAGAAACACATGAAGGGAAATGTGATAATATTAGGGGACCTCAATACTCCACTATCACCACTGGACAGATCCACCAAACAGAAAAATAGCAAAGAAATAAGAGCTCTGAATGAAAAATTAGAAGATTTAGGACTAATAGACTTATATAGAGCCCTCCACCCTCAGAAAACAGAATACACATTCTTCTCAAGTCCACATGGAACCTTCTCCAGAATAGACCATGTCTTAGGAAACAAAGCCAACCTATATAAGACCAGGAAGGTAAGGATCATTAGAAGTACCCTTTCAGATCACTATGCAACAGAGCTCAAAATTGGGGTCAAGAAGAAGCAATGGAGAAAAACTAATACCTGGAGATTAAACAACATGCTGCTCAACAACAGCTGGATCAAAGAGTAACTCAAGGAAGAAATAAAAAGATTCCTTGAGACAAATGATAATGAAGAGACAACATGTCAAAATTTGTGGGACACAGCAAAAGAAGTAATTAGGGGGAAACTCATAGCAATACAGGCCTATGTCAAGAAACAGGAAAATAACAAAACCAACAGTTCAAAAGATCACCTCAAAGAATTGGAACAACAGCAACAGAGAAATCCAACCACAACCAGAAGGCAAGAAATAATAAAAACCAGAGCAGAAATAAACAACATAGAAACCAAGAAAACAATACAAAAAATCAATGAGACCAGGAGTTGGTTTTTCGAAAAAATAAACAAGATAGACAAACCACTGGCAAAACTCACCAAAAAAAAGAGGGAAAACACCCAAATCAGTAGGATCACAAATGAAAGGGGAGAGATTACAACAGAACCCCAAGAAATACAACATATCATGAGATCATATTATGAGCAACTCTGCTCAGCTAGGATAGAGAACCCAGGAGAAATCGACAGATTCCTGGAGAAAAACCCTCTTCCAAGACTGGACAAAGAAGAACTAGAAAGCCTAAACAGACCAATCACCTCAGAGGAAATTGAAGATGTAATTAAAAAACTCCCTAAGAACAAAAGCCCAGGCCCAGACGGATTTACAGGTGAATTCTACCAAACATTCCGAGAAGATTTACTACCACTTTTTCATAGGCTCTTCCAAACCATAGAAAAATCAGGAATCCTTCCTAACTCCTTCTATGAGGCAAATATCACACTCATCCCCAAAGATGGCAAAGACATCACTAAGAAAGAAAACTACAGACCAATCTCACTAATGAACATAGATGCAAAGATACTCAACAAAATCTTAGCAAACCGAATACAGCTCTTCATCAAAAAGATCATACATCATGACCAAGTGGGATTCATACCAGGAATGCAAGGTTGGTTCAACATACGCAAATCAATTAACATTATACATCACATCAACAACAAGAAAAACAAAAACCACATGATCATATCAATCGATGCAGAGAAGGCGTTTGACAAAATCCAACACCCTTTCATGTTAAAGACACTCAGCAAAATAGGGTTAGAAGGAACCTTCCTCAAGATAGTTACAGCTATTTATGAAAAGCCTACAGCCAACATTATACTTAATGGCGAGAAACTAGAAGCATTCCCACTAAGGTCAGGAACTAGGCAAGGCTGTCCACTCTCTCCACTCTTATTCAATATAACCTTAGAAGTCCTAGCAATAGCAATTCGACAAGAGAAGGGAATCAAAGGAATCCAAATTGGGAAAGAGGAACACAAACTATCTCTATTTGCAGATGATATGATGATATACATCGAAAACCCCAAAGAGTCCACAGTAAAACTCCTAGAAACAATTAACCAATACAGCAAAGTGGCTGGATACAAAGTCAATACACAAAAGACAGTAGCGTTTCTATATACAAACAACGAAGTCGAGGAGAGAGAGATTAAAAATACAATACCATTTAAAATAGTATCAAAAAATATCAGGTACCTAGGAATAAACCTTACAAGGGAAGTGAAAGATCTATACCAGGAAAACTTCAAAACGCTTCAGAAAGAAATTGAAGACGATCTAAAGAAATGGAAGAACATCCCATGCTCATGGATAGGTAGAATTAACATAATCAAAATGACTATCCTACCCAAACTACTATATAGATTTAATGCAATCCCTATCCAAATCCAGACACCATTCTTTAAAGAAATAGAACGATCAGTCACAAAATTTATCTGGAACCACAAAAGACCCAGGATAGCCAAACACATACTGAAAAACAAAAACCTAGGAGGCATCTCCTTACCTAACTTGAAACTATACTATAAAGCTATAGTAATCAAAACAGCATGGTACTGGAACAGAAACAGGACCTCAGACCAGTGGGTCAGAACAGAATTCCCAGACATAAACCCCAAAATATACAGCCAAATAATATTTGACAAAAGAGGCAAGGATCTGAAGTGGAACAAAGGAAGTCTATTCAACAAATGGTGTTGGTACAACTGGAAAATCACATGTACGAAAGTGAAGATTGACCCATACCTCACCCCTTATACAAAAGTTAACTCAAAATGGATCAAAGACCTTGAAATCAGACCCGAATCTATAAAGTTTATCGAGAATAAAATAGGCAGAACACTCGAAGACCTATATATCAAAAAGGTCTTTGAGAATGGAGCACCAATGGCAATAACGTTAGCATCAAATATAAACAAATGGGACTATATCAAACTAAAAAGCTTTTGCATGGCAAAAGAAACCCTACTTAACGCAAAAAGACAGTTAACAGAATGGGAAAAAATCTTTTCACTCGATATATCAGATAAAGGGCTGATATCTAGAACATACAAAGCACTCAGAAAGCTGAGCCCCCCAAAACCAAATAAAGCCATAAAAAAATGGGAAGATGAAATGAATAGACACTTCTCTGAGGAAGACAGAAGGATGGCCAACAAACACATGAAAACATGCTCACCTTCACTCATTATCAGGGAGATCCAAATCAAGACAACAATGAGATACCACCTTACACCAGTGAGGATGGCTCACATCAAAAATAATGGAAACAACCTTTGTTGGCAGGGATGCGGTATGAAAGGAACTCTCATCCACTGCTGGTGGGAATGCCCCCTAGTCCAACACCTATGGAGAAAAGTCTGGAGAGTGCTCAAAGAACTCAGAATTGAGCTGCCATTTGACCCAGCAATTGCGCTCCTAGGCATATACCCCCAAGTTGAAAGGACATTCATTCCAAAATATGTATGCACCCCACTATTTATCGCAGCACTCAGTATAATAGCCAAATCTTGGAACCAACCTCGATGTCCAACAACAGATGAATGGATCATTAAGATGTGGTACATATACACAATGGAATACTACATGGCAGTCAGAAATGATACAATCACAGACTTTGCAGCAACGTGGATGGACCTAGATCATGTTATGTTAAATGAAGTAAGTCAGAAGACAAAAGATAAACACAGAATGGTAGCACTATTCTGAAGCACCTAGAACATATATTTTATACACAACTAATACCTAACAACCAAATAAAAGGGTTTAACAGGGTAGAATCTCCAAACACTGTAATGGTCAACATATACTTGGGAGCAGTGTCCAAAATACATGAAAAAGGAACAACATGAACTCTTAACTACACATTATACCACAAAGAAAACAACAACAAAAGAAACAGCAACATAGAGAGAACAGGTATGTAATCAGACTTCTACAACAAAGGCCCACAATAATCCCTTAGAGATCGTATACAGGAACAGAAGTATAGAACACCATGGGAAATCACTGACTGCAATGGAAACATACCATAACACTATGTTTTAATGCCTTTATCTTACTATATTTTAAATAACCTCTCAGCTTTTCTGTTCACAGGCGCCCTTGGATACAAAGGGCGGACAAACTAAGACGGCAACTCGGGATACCACGCGAGATACCATACCTTGCTTGCAATACGAGATGGCCCCGAGAAAACTCTTTGACATACACTTTATCTCTAGGTTACACCTTCTTTTAGGAACTGAAGCACGTGACCAGTCAGACCACCGAAGCAGTAACTGAGACGTACAGACTTAAACTACAGGCTCTACTTTTTTTTTATTTTTTCTCTTTTCCCCCTTTCACTTTTCTCTTTTCTATTCTTCTCTTTGCTTTTTTCCCTTTCTCTTCTCCCTTTCTTTCTAAGCTATTTTCTCTTTTCTCTCCCTTCATACCCCTCCCATATACCTTCCCCTTTCTTCCCTCCAGAAATCCAACTATCCCTTCACCCCCCAATCCCATCCAGATCTCCCACCATATTGAAACTCTTCACCCTCAGTCCTTAATCTATTAGGCATCAAGATCGACCTCCTACCCAACGAACCAGTACCCAGCACCCAGACGAGGGGACACCCAGTCAAACCCACACCTCGTCTCCTGCAAGAAAAGACAGCCAACTCCCCTGCGGACTCATGATGCGAGGCCCTCCATACCAACTCCCCCTAATGTGGACTGTTTCTTGAAACTGGACCTAGGTCCAAAAGTATCCCCAAAGCAAGAACTCTTCCAAGACCTCCCTGCCGCAAATTTTTACCAATCTGAAGAAGGTCAGGGGTGTGATATAAAGATGCCTGGGAACCCATGCACCACAAGAAAAACCCAAAAGACAATGGGAAAAACTGTACTTCCAACATAGGCATAAGACCTGTAATATAGCACCGCTTTACCTGCTTTCCCCCAAATGTAAGATAGTCTTTTGCACCACTTTGGTCCTTTAAAAACTTCGCTAACTCATTTTATTTCTTTTCTTTTCTTTTTTTTTTCTTTTTTTTAAATTAATTAAGTTATTTTTTTAAATGTCTGTCCTACATATACATTTGTGAGCTGATACATTTTTATTCCTTTTTTTTTTTAATCATTTTTGGGTATGTGACCTGTTTCTGTTATCCCCTCTGTCCACCCCCAAATACATCGACAATATAAGGTAGCACCGTTTCTCCCTGCAAAGGCACACTAAATAAAGGGGAAATCTTACATAAAAAAAAGAGCTCTTGTCTACTAGAGATAAGAACTCATAGTTGTTTACAATACAGGGATATCTCCTACCCTGAAAATATGTCATGTGGAATCAACTTAGACTTCAGGTGATTAGATACCATTCATCCAGCCTTGAACCCTGGACCCCTGACATAGAAACGGCACAGTTCCTCACAACAGCTACAAGAAACAAATCCCAGCCGGGACAGCCTTAATACTGTGGGGCCACCAACAAGGACCAGCTCTAACATGATATCCTGACAACGAGGAAAATGTGAACAACCTGACCTTAGAACAGATTAGCCTACCTTACCAGCCAATGACAAGACAAAACCAGAAGACTTGTCACCCTTTGGTAGGTCCAAAAGCCAAGATCGCGAGTTACAGAGGACTGGCTGCTAGAACCATGACCAGACTGTATATATCTTGGGACCAATAAAAAAGCCCTAGTTCAGGGTTTGAACTATGACCTGCACAATACTTATGATCCCCAGTTCCAAAGGTCTGGCAGAGACAATTGTAACGGAATGGGGCTTCGGGAAGCACAAAGAAAGACGCTATCCTAGGCGCCATCCCAGGTTCAACACAAAGACCAAGATCTCCAACCACAGAAGATGGATTAAAATGACACTGAAGGAACGGAACCTCAAGAACCACAAAGACTGACTTCATCATAAGTCCCACCTCAGGATCCGTGCAGATACAGAGACCTCTAGACACAGAGGTCTGAGTGTATCACACAGGACAGGGCAGAAGTCTTCCACACACCACAAAAGCACCACCGGGAAAATAAATGAGCCTGAGCAGAGTCTATAGTTGATCCCATGACAATATACTCCAAGGATGGAGAAACCCCATATTTCTTAGGCCAAGTGAATTCCTCTTTGAATGACCCCAATATTTACTGTGCCAGGGCAGGAGGGAAAAAACAAAAATAAAAAAGTACAAAACCTCGGTTATTTTTTTATATATATATTATTTTTTTATCTTCATTTTTTATTATTATTATTATTATTTTTATTTACCTACCTATCTTTGGTAGATTTCTCTGTTTGGGTGTGATTATTGAAATTGTTATCCCCAGTTATACTTTTTTTTTTCTCTTCTTTTCTTTCCTTTCTTTATGTGCTATGCCATGTTTCTTATTTCAAGACCATAGCGGTTTTCGTTTTGATTTGTTTTGATTTGTTTCTTTTTTGTTTTTGTTTTTGTTTGTCTGTTTTTCTTTGTTTTGTTTTGTTTTTGTTTTTGTTTGTTTTTATTTTTTTATTTTTTTTTCCGTTTGCTTGTTTTTTTGGGGTGCTAATCGATATAGCCGGAATCCTCACTGGATATTTGACACTGCTTTTGGTACGGGGGGAGTGTTTCACCTTCTTTATCTCCTTGATCTCTCAAAGCGTTGATGAGAGCCCCTAGAAGGATTCCGCACATTTTCGGCATATTAGTCTCTTACCCCAGCTTATTTCTTTTCTCTTTTTCAAACAAAACCATCTATCTTGAACTAACTAGTCCTACCTCCAGTTAGAGGGGGAAATAAGGGAGACATCAAGACCAAACAGGTGCAAGACTACTAGGTAGTGGGTCAGATACAGAGGGGACCACATATTCTAGCCGCCCTGAGGGTGAGGGAAGAGGAAATGGGAGGGAGGACAAAAATGGAGGTATAGGTAAAGACAATCTGGTGATGGGAATCCCCCTTGCTTTTATGTAAATATGTACCTAAAATAATATTGTCAACAATATGTAAGCCACGATGATCAAAATAAAAATCATATTAAAAAAAAAAAAGAAACTAGACTTTCTAAATTTTCTCTAAATTTCTAGGGAAGGAATAGGACAAAATTGATCTACCACCAGGTCAATCAATTGTGCCTATGTACTAAAGTTTCCATAGAAATTCTAAAGGACTGGGATCTGAGAGATTCCAGGATGGTATTACAAAAGTTTATCCCTGGAGAAAGCCAAAAGCTCTGCATGTCTTCCTCATATCTTGTCCTTTATGCCTCTTCCAAATGGGTGTTCAGGAGTATTATTCTTTTATGGTAATCTGATTAATGAGTTAACAGGCTCAAGGAGGAGGTTATAGGAATCTGATTTATAGTCAGTTGTCCAGTTGTAAAAGTAATTAAATTGGCTTCACACACTGTTTTAAATATATGGGGGATTATTGGAAACCCAATATTGTCAGAAACCAAGGTAGGTCAGAAACAGGTGACAACCGGGTGTTGCAAATCACATCTTAAAATGGGATAGGGAACAGTCTTCTAAGACTGTTTGTTATGTATAACAAAGCCCTCAGTGTGTGGAATCTGATGTTATCTTTGAATAAACAGTATTATTATTGAACCTAATTTAAGGTATCCTGATGATAATTCAGAGAACTATTTGGTGAATAGTAGAATAAAACAGCATTCTGCTCCTTCCTGGCACACACACACTCACACACTCACACACTCACACACACACACTGAAATTAAGAGCAGAAACCTTGTATCAGCACAAGTAGATATTGCATAGATAGTGAGTTTCAGGTGTTGGGTTTATTTGTTTAAACTTGATTGATTGATTGGTTTTTGGGACATACCCAATGGTGCTCAGCGGTCACTCCTGGTTCTGCACTCAGAAATTGCCCCTGGCAAGCTGCCTGACCATATGGGATGCCGGGAATTGGACTGGGTCCCTACTCGGATTGGAGGCATGTAAGGCAAAGTGCCCTACCACTGCACTTTCTCTCTGGCCCCAGGTGTTGGGATTTAACTCAGATAGTTTTTCCTCAAAACATGTCTCATTCTAGTATCTTACACAAATATAAAAAAAAGAAATCTGGGTATGTATAGAAATCTATATGTACACATGGGTATTAAGTAAATGAAACATTGGGAAGGTAGCTTTTATTGAATGAGCTGGGAATGCCACAAAATTTGTCTTTTCAGTAAAGTGCTGGCAGAAAGTTTTCTGCTCTTTTGGAAACAACACTGCTTAAGGAGGGTAAGACCTGGAGATATGATCCATGAATATTTGCTTCAGGCTGAGTAGAGTTAATGCAATAAGAAGAATTGAATATATTTTATGGGCTAATGTCTCAATAGGGGTCTTGATCCTGCGCTCCTACATTTTAAAATTCTGTTCATTTTGCATGCTGAAACAGTTACAGGAAAATTGCTAAGCACCCAATGATCTTAAAGAAATCAATAATTTTCTCTAGGACCAGGAAAAAGACTAATAATAATGTACAAGTGAGAAGACACAATTAATCTTGACAAGGGCCTGCCTGTTTTTTTTTTTTTTCCCAAGGAAGTGCATCTTCTCTGCCTTGATTCTTCTCTAAGATACACATACATTTTTATTTATTTTTATTTTTTTAATCTTCAAATGGTGGTCAGGAGTTCTGGGGCCACCCCTAGTTATTCTCAATCATCTGTGCTAGATAATTCACTGCAAAGTCTTCAATAATGCTTCAATGTTTTGATCATGTGGTGTTTGGCATTTCATGGGCCACCTCAGTTATGCTAGAGGGCTTCTCAAAGCTACATCAGATGATGCTCAGGGGTCCAGATAAGGCTTCAAATCAAACCATGTTCAAGATACAGGCAAAGCATGACCCCCATACTTGTACTATCTCCCTCACCCCAGAAACAATCATCCTTATCTTTTTGTTTCTGTTGTTTGAGGGTCACATCTGATAATGCCCAGAATAATGCCCTGGCTCTGCACTCAGGAATCACTCTCCAGCTCTTTATTTTAATCTTCTAAAAATACACCAAGCTTTAATAACAATACGCAGGGAATATATATGAGAAAAAGTCCTGTTGAACAACTGGTGGCTTGTAGCTCCATGATATTTATCTTATTAATTTTAGTCAAAAATTTAAGAAATTGATTAGAAAGGTCACAAAATATGTTATTGCTAGAAGCTGTTTGGAAGTTTCAGTTCAATAAACTCCTATAATGTTTTCTTTTAAATTTTGTTAGCCTATGTTTCTTTTTCCTGTATAATGCTTCTTAAACACTGTGTTTTATTTTGACTCTGAAAACTTATAATGAATTCATTTTAGTATGAGGCAAACTGGATTGACATTTTGCTAAAGATTCTCTGTGACTGATTCGGAGAGGATGCAGAAAACAGAGACTATAGCTAATTTGGTTGCAACTTGATGCTTATGGCAGGAAGGGCAAGACTTTGCCTTCATTAGCCAGCAAACTTTTCCAAGAAAATAAGGGAACTGTAAGTAGAATTCTTTATTGTTCTAGACATACATGAATATAACCTTAGACATATATGTTTTGGTGATTTACAGTGTAACAAATGATAAAGAGCTTGTAAATAAATTGAATTAATTGAATTAATTGCTAGTCTTTCAAAGATCAGTTATTTGAATTTACATAGATTAATTACTCCTTAAGTTTAGGTTCTGGAATTATGAAACAGGCATTTCATAACACCTCTGTTAGGTTAAATTCCTTTCTGCCACTTAAGGATAAAAATCTCTCTTTAGAGCAATAAGTACTAAATAACTAATATGCTTATCAACCTGTAATATATAAGATTTCACAAATTGAATTATTGTGAAGTGTTACTATGAAACTTTGAAGTGGTTTTCTTTCTTAATCTTCTAAAACAAAAAAACAGAAGAATTAGTGTATCTTTTTCTGTTTTTAAATTTCTCTGAATGAAGAAGAGTTTTCTGGAACTATGGAGATCATTTGTTTTTTGTTTGTTTTTGCTTTGTTGTTGTTTGTTTTGGGGCCACACCTGGTGACGCTCAGATGTTACTCTGAGGCATCGAACAGAAGTCTGTCCAAGGTTAGCATGGGTAAGGCAAATGCCCTACTGCTGCGCCACCGTTCCAGCCTCTATGGAGATCACCTTAAAAGCACAAACAAAATTTCAAGCATGGTCGAGAATAAAGATATGCATATAATAAATAATATATTAATAAATTTATTACATAATAAATATTTTATATGGTAATATAATAAGATATGCATATAATAAATTATGCATATAATAAATAAACCAATATATATATTGGTTTTTAGTTTTGGGGCCACAACCAGTGATGCTCAGGAGTTACTCCTGGCTATGCACTCAGAAATAGCTTCTGGCTTGGGGGACTATATGGGATGCCGGGGGTCAAACCCAGGTAGGCAAAAACCCTACCGCTCCAGCTCCCCAGAATATATTCTTTACTGACAAGGAGAGTAAAGAACAAAACTGTCATAACTCACATAGGACAACACTTGAAGATAGTGGACATTTATTGTGGTACTTCTGTTTATATTTTCCAGAACATGTCTGAACTAAGAGAAATAATTCATATCTATTAACACATTGACAAATATTAAAATCCATGAAGTACTAGACATTTTGTGAAAATAAATATTTGCAAAGATGAAGAAGACAAAGCCTTTGGTGGAAGGTTTTCATGAGGAGACATTTGTGGTTTAGAATGTAACTTAGCGCAATGAGCTTTACAAGTAAAATAGATGATATATTAGGAGCATGGTGTAGAAAACTGCAAGTCAGCAAATTCAAGACAAACACAAAAAAGGAAAAGAAGGCAACACTCATCAAATGACTGTTGAAAAATGGACCTAAAGATTAATATAATCGCTTATATTAGGAGATTAAACATCACAATTTTAACAATATGATAATAATAGCTACTATTTATTGTTCATTTTCTTACTATTTCGTGGTAAAATATTACCTCTTTTTTAATAGTTAAAAACAACTAAGCTCGGGACTAATTATTTTCTATTTTATAGAGAAAAGAAATGGAAGTTGGTGAGGTCAAATATCAAAAATCACATACATAAATAAAAGAGAGGAATAAGAAAATGGATGTTACTCCACACTCCCTCAATGAAATCTGTTTCTTTAAATACTGTGGCAAGGTCTGTGACATTGAGTCCTATGTTTCCCAGGATGTTTTTATTTAATTTTACTTAAAACCGTTTGGGGGTGTAGCACACACAGCTGTGTTCAGGGCTTACTCCTGACTATGCTCAGGGACTACTCTTGGTGGGATTGGGGATAAGTATATATGGGGATTGAAACTAATTGTAGTGCATCCAAGATAAATACTTTACCTCTTGTACTATCATTGCCCCCCAAATTTTAATGTTTATGATTTTATTTGTGATACTATGATTCGTGATGAAGAGCTACATTCTGATCTGGTGCCTACCACCTATATCTAAGGAAAGTAGTTAAGGGAGGCCAGCACTCCTTTGTTTTTAATGTGCTTTAATTGTTTTTAATTTGTTTTATTCTGATCTGTTGTTGAGTGATGGAAAGTTTCAAGGTCATGCTCTGAGTCCCAAGGCCACTCCTAATAAAACTCAGTCTGGTGAAAGTGGTCTGAGAGTTTGGTACTGAGATTGGCGGCAAAACTTATGGACTCCAAGGGCAACCAGAATCGCCATGAGCCCTGGAACAATGCTTTTATGCTCGGTGGTGCTTGGAGTGTGGAACAAGTGATGCTGATGATAAAATTGTAAGCCACACGCACCCTGGGCATGTGCTCCAGTACTTGAACTGTTTAACCTGTACTTAACCTGTTTGTTTTTAATCTTGTTATGCTACTAAGCATGTCAGGAAAATTGTATTTTTCAGGTCATGAACACATTCAGAGGAAAATAAAGCTCAAAATTTGGTTGTGAGTTAAGGACAAGTTTAGAGATTTCAGAAAGAATTTGCATTTGAGCCTCATTTAGTTGAATTGTATCATATTACTATTTCTTTAGCAAGGCACCAAATTTAAGATCTAGCTTTGAGAATCTATTTCAGGAATCATAGATTCATATGGGATAATCTGGTTGAGTTAAAGGAATAAATCGTAGCAGAAATTCTTTGTGAAACAGAGGAATTGTAAAACAGAAGATGAAGATACTGTATTTTTGGACTATCATTGAATATTTGTGATGTTTCCTTCCAGATGGCACATATTATAAAATGAATTGCTGCTCTATATGCATGAATAGCACTTAACAGTTTATAAGGCCCTGTAAATGCAGATAGTTTTAGCCTCTCAAGAAAAATATAAACAGGGCTTGGTATAGTTTCTTGGGGGTCTCTTTATCAAATGTTAATTAGTTGTATGTCTGGGGACCATTCTCTAAGTACTCAAGTCTATTCCATTGATGTGAGGTTCAAGAAAAGCCTCTTCAACAAGAGTGCTGGGACAACTGATCAACACATGCAAGAAAGTGAACTCAGATCTCTATCAACCACCATTCACAAAGGTCAAATCAAAATGGATTACAGACCTTGATATCAGACCCAAAACCATAAGGAATATAGAAAAAAAACATAAATTAAACACTCCATGACATTGGGACTAAAGATATCTTCAAGAAGGAAATACCATTTGTCCAAAGAAGTAGAAGCAGAGATAAATAAATTAAAATGAGAAGCTTCTGCACCTCAATGGAAATAGTGACTAGAATACAATGGTAACCCGCAGAATGAAAAAAATTATTCACCCACTATCCATCAGATAAGGAATATCTATCTAAGATATAAAGATACTGACAGAATTTAACAAGAAAAAAAATCTAACCATATCAGAAAATTGGGAGAAGAAATGAACAGACATCTCCTCAAAGAAGAAATACAAATGGCCAAAAGGCACATGAAAAAATGATTCATATCACTAATCATCAGGGAGATGCAAATCAAAACAAAAATGAGGTACCATTTCACACCAAGAGGCTGGCACACATCTCAAAGAATAAGAGTCTGTGCTGGCAGGGTAAAAACAATCTGTGCTCGCGGGAATGTGGGGAGAAAGGAACTCTCATTCACTGTTGGTGGGAATGTTGCCTACTTCAGTCTTTATGCAAAACAATATGAAAATTCCTCAAAAACTGGAAATTGAGCTCCCAGATATACCACTGCTAGGGATATACCTTAGGAACAACAACAATGACGACAACAAAACAATAAAAAAGTGCCTTTTGCACACCTATATTCAGTGCAGCACTATTTATAATAACCAGAAACTGGAAACAACCCAGATGCCCAACAACAGATTACTGGTTAAAGAAATTGTGGCACATATACTCAATGGAATACTATGCAGTTGTTCATGAAAAATGAAGTCATGAAAGTTTCCTATACATGGATGGATATGGAAACTATGATGCTGAATGAAATAAGTCAGGAGAGAGATAGACACAGAATAGTCTCACTCATATGTGGGATGTAAGAAAAATAAAAGCATTACCCAGAGATAATAGAGATGAGGGCCAGAAACCAGCCCACAATTTCAAGCTCACCACAATGAGGGTGAGCACAGTTAGAGAAAAACCTACAACAACTATCATGAAAATGATAGTGAGTGAATTAAAATGAGAACGAGATAAAAGAAATTGAATGCCTGATTTGAAGACTATACCTATAACACAGCCTACAAACATAGACTAATGTTATATCAATAAAAGAAAAAAGGTTTTAAGCTTACTTCTACCCCCAAACAATTAATAATTAAACTTTACTAAGCACTGAATGAAACTATAGTGACTTATAGTTCCAGAAAAATTTTGTCTAAATACTTATACCATGACTGATTCAAGCCTCCAGGATGGTATTTCTGATTGCAGAGTTGGAAAGAGATGTTAAATGGCAAAGCATTATATTCTATTTTACTCTGTATGTGCAGTAGGCCATACATCACTTTAATACATGCACAAATAGTATCATAGAGAAAAAAATAATATTTAGGAAGTGACATAGTTGAACATTTATTACCTTTGATTTAATATAATGCATAGAATCATACATTTTTTTTTTTGGTTTTTGGGCCACACCCGTTTGACACTCAGGGGTTACTCCTGGCTATGTGCTCAGAAATCGCCCCTGGCTTGGGGGGACCATATGGGACGCCGGGGGATCGAACCACGGTCTGTTCCTTGGCTAGCGCTTGTAAGGCAGACACCTTACCTCTAGCGCCACCTTCCCGGCCCCAGAATCATACATTTATAGCATTTAATTTCTTTAACCCTTATGCTCTCTTTTTTAATATCTTTAAACACTTTGATTACAAATATGATTGTAGTTGAGTTTCAGTCATGTCAAGAACACCCTCCTTCACCAGTGCAACATTCCCATCACCAATGTTCCAAATCTCCCTTCTCCCCATCCCACCCCCGCCTGTACTCTAGACAGGCTTCTTACTTCCCTCAGTCATTCCCATGATTATGGTAGTTCTTTGTGTAGTTATTTCTCTAACTGCACTCACCACTCTGTGGTGAGCTTCATGAAGTGAGCTGGAAGTTCCAGCCATCCTCTCTTTGTCTCTGAGAATTGTTGCAATAATGTCTTCATTTTTCTTAAAGCCCAAGGATGAGTGAGACTATTCTACATCTATTCTGTCCTCTGATTTGTTTCACTAAGCATAATATATTCCAAGTACATCTATGTATAGGAAAATTTCATGACTTCATCTCTCTTGACAGCTGCATAATATTCCATTGTGTATATGTACCACAGTTTCTGTAGCCATTCCTCTGTTGAAGGGCATCTTTGTTGTTTCCAGAGTCTGGCTATTGTAAATAGCACTGCAATGAATATAGGTTGAGGAAGGGATTTTTGTATTGCATTTTTGTGTTCCTTGGTTATATCCCTAGGAGTGGTATAGCTGGATTGTATGGGAGCTCAATTTCCAGTTTTTGGAGGAATCTCCATATTGCTTTCCATAGAGTTTGGACTAGACAGCATTCCTACCATCAGTGGATAAGAGTTCCTTTCTCTCCACATCCCCACCAGCACTGCTTTTTCTCATTCTTTGTGATGTGTGCCAATCTCTGTGGCAAGAGACGGTACCTCACAGTTGTTTTGATTTGTATCTCCCTGATGATTAGTGATGTGGAGCATTTTTCATGTGTCTTTTGGCCATTTGTATTTCTTCTTTTACAAAGTGTCTGTTCGTTTCTTCTCCCTATTTTTTGATGTGATTAGATTTTTTTTCTTGTAAAGTTCTGTCAGTGCCTTGTATATCGTACATGATGTTAGCTGGGGATCTGAGTTCATTTTTTTCTGCAAGTGGCTAACCAGTTGTGCCAAAATCATTTGTTGAAGAGGCTTTCTTTGCTACATTTAGGATTTCTTGCTCCTTTATCAAAAATAAGGTGATTGTATATCTGGGGAACATTCTCTGAGTATTCAAGCCTATTCCACTGATCTGAGGGTCTGTCTTTATTCTAATACCATGCTGTTTTGATAACTATTGCTTTGTAATACAGTTTAAAGTTGGGGAAAGTAATGCCTCTCATATTCCTTTTCCCAAGGATTGCTTTAGCTATTCAAGAGTGTTTATTGTTCCAAAAGAATTTCAAAAGTGTTTGGTCTACTTCTTTGAAGAATGCCATGGGAATAGCATTTAATTTGTAATAGTGAGTAGTATTATAATAGGTTAAAATTTCCTAAATATCCAACAATTAATTTCATGAAATAATACAGCTGGTTTTAGCAAACCATTCCTGGAAGTCACAATTGGTCAAACTGCCCACACAAAGACTCTATTTTTTTTAATAATAACCATGAAGCTTATGACAAAATGAGAATATAAAATATACATAACCTCTATGTGTTCTGGTTACTATAGACTTCAAATTGGTATTGTCCAAGCATTGACAGTGCTTCAACCTTAGAAAATTCTCAGTCCAGTATGCTTCAATTAGTCATCAATTACCTCAAAAAATACCTTATTGCTCTGCCTTATTACTCTGGACTTTGGATAAATGATATAAGCTCTTGTGTTTGAAGAGCAGATGAAATTTGCAGAACAAGATGACTAAAGTGAAATGTCTGTATGGTGGTAGTAGAAGAGTTTCTTCCCTTGGTCTCAAAACATGCCCTCCGAGAAAGAAACATCCAAAGTGCTGAGACATCTTTCTTCTTAGGGCAAGGATGGCTTCTGACTTGATATAATTTCTTTTCAGTCATTCACAAATGATAGCTACAGAAGCCAAGCTAATAGAATTTTTGGTCCACTTAGTGAGTTTAGGCAAAGAATTATTTGATATTTACTGAATATAAACCTTAGCTTCCTACAAGTCAGGAGGAGGAAAATGCACTCATTTCATAAGATTTTCATAACAAAGTGCCACAAACTGAGCACTTCAAAGCAGAGAAAATTATTTCCTCGTAAGTCTGAGGCCAGAAATCCAAAATCAAAATGTATATATTTTTTTGTTTGGTGTGTTTCTTTTTGGGGACTTTTGAAAAATTTTTTTTTTGACAGGGGAGTTGCTTGACAGCAGTACTTAAGGAGTCACTAGAGCATTCCAGGAAGTGCAAGAAATTGAAGCTGTTTTGAAAAGCATGTAGTTCAGCTGATTGACCTATTTCTCTGGGGTCTATTGGGATCTATTTTCTGGTAGTTCCTTTCCTAGAGAGATATAACTCCAATCTTAAATATATCCCCAGAGTGTTCCTTTCTAAAAGAACTTAAGAGATCTTAGTTGACACTTCAAAACTATATTATTATTTTTCTTGAGACATATAATCTAATAACTTTTAGAAATTCTATTCAACTATGCATTATTCATCATTTTATATCTAGTGGCAAATCCATTGTCCCCTACTTTGCAGGCCAAATTAAAGATTTAAAAGTCTGAATTTTAAACAAAATTAATTTAAATTAATTCTTTCCTTGCTTTTTATGATATGTGTGGACATGGTAAACGCAAACAATTGATCTAGTTTTACGTTTTGCTTAGGATTCTATGGTGGCAGAATCAAATGTTAAATCACACATTTTGGGGGTTACCCCATATGGTGTCTGGTAGGGGACATCTAATACTATTTTATGGATATTTATTTATATTTATCAGTTATAGTATTCCCAATTTGCTTGTACCTGAGGTTGTCTTTCAGGGGCCTTTTGGAGCAGACAAAATTATTTTTAGCTCAGATCCATCTGTCAAGATTACTCAAATTCACAATCTCAAAATCTCAAACTGGCACACAAGGGCCAGCTACTAAAGTCTCATGCCCAGTGGGCAGTTATTCTGTACTTGGTATTCACCTGGGCTTCCTGGCTGACTCACACTTCCCTCCTCGAGCTCCCATTGTGCTGGAATAGGATGGCTGTGCGACTTGTTTTTATGTCCCTAATCATAGAGAAGCATCCCCAAATCTTTCAGTCAGCCATGCAGACAGGTCAGAGAAGCAATTGTGGGATGCTAAATTTAACAACAGCCACTTTAGAAAATGAGATGCTAGAAGATTTTGAGAATGGAAAATAGATACTCATTCTTTTTTTCTCCTTGTTTATTTTTTTCTCTGGTACCTGAATCACTTTATTACGTAATGGATGAATTGATCCTTATAAGTTGTGCTTTTGGGGGAAAGGTATTTGCTTGCTTTCAGTTTCAACCTTTGACCACTTACACAAAATGGTGCTAATAAAATTCTACCATAAGTTATTTTTTTTTCCACAGAGGCCATGCTAGTCTACTCTGTACCATTCCTAATTTTAGTATATGTGCTGCCAAAGCGAGCACCATAAGTTATTTTAATGCTTAGAAAAAAAATTACTTGTCTAAAAAGTCTGACATCTTCTTAAGAACCATGTCAGTCTTCTTTCCCATTAATGTTTCAGTATCTTAAGAAGAGCCTACAATCTGTTAGGTAATCATTAATTCTCAAAGGAAACTAATTAATTAATGAATAAAAAAGTGTTGACATCAGTCTTTTTTTCTTTATTCTTCAGCTCTTTAATTAGACTAGGTGATCAATATAAAACGATGCTCAACAATCTCCCATACCAGCGCACAGAGAGTCCAGCTCAATACCGACGATGTCAATTTGTAAGTTGTGAAACTGCCTTATATTCTCCTTTATCCCTGAGCCCCAGGGACTTTCTTCCTTGGATAACTGTTCTTAAAATTGTTTTTTCATATTCCTCTCTAGCTTTTCAATTCCTTCTATGACTAGATCCTAATGGATTTTTCTGAATCTCCTTCTCCCCTCTTTGTAAAAATGTTCATTGCTAGAGGAGTTTAGTATTCACCTTTTCAGGTGAGAAAGGATTATTTTCTCAGAAGCATACAATTGTAGACTTTTGTTCTTTGTGCTCTAGATACCTACTTCCAACCATTGTTCCCTAAACATATGCTGTAGCACATAACAAACTCTATGTGTTTGACATTACAGTACAAAATTACTACTATTAATTATATAAACCTCTGAAATGCAGCCTTCTTGCTATTCCAAAATACATTTTTATTCCTACAAGTGCAACACCACTTGAATGATAGGGAGAAAAAATTGCAACAACAGAGATAAAAAACAATTCATATGTTAATAGTTGATTTATAGTAACTCCTAACAGCAACAGACTATTACCTTTTTCATGCACTAACTCAATTATTTTAACAACCCAATTAGTTATAAATTTATTTTTCTCTCTCCTTACACCAAGGTGTAAACTGAAGTCTTGAGAGGTGGAGAAGGGCCGCACAGTTCTGAGGTCAACTAGAATATGAATCTACAGATTATTCTTCAGAGCTTTAAAAATCTCTTGCCTTAAAACTCCTTTCATACCTCGAACCTCGAACATTTCATCTCCCCCCCCCTTTTTTTTTTGGTTTCGGGGCCACACCCGGCGGAACCATATGGGACACCGGGATTCAAACCAACCACCTTTGGTCCTGGATCCGTTGCTTGCAAGGCAAACACCGCTGTGCTATCTCTCTGGGCCCAACATTTCATCTCTTATCAGAGTTTCCCAACTTATTTGACCGACCACCCCTCTTTCAGAAAAAAATTACTGAGTATATTCCTGAAGTCTACCTTGTTTAAGTAAATAAACAGAAAGTCCCCACCCATAAAGGAAACTTATATGATTACTCCCCTGATCGCTTCAGTGACACCTAACCCCGACCCTTAGGGTGGTGGTATAGGCCACTTTAAGACCCTCAGTTTTAGAACTGGTAACTGAAAGGAAGTAACATGATTGCATGATACCACTTCAGTATCAGTATTGTAAACCATGGTGTCTAAAAATAAAAAAATGAGGGAAGGAGATAGGGAGAGAGAGGGAGACAAAGAGAGACAGAGAGAGGAAGAGGGATAAAGGGAGAGGGAGAAAAGAAGAGGGACAGAAGGAGAAGGAGAAAATGAGAGGAGGTAAGGAGGGAGAGAGGGATATAGAGAAGTGCCTGTCAAAGAGGCAGGTTGAGGTGGAGTGGGGAGAATAGGAAGGTAACATGGGGAATTGGTGAAGATAAAATGAACAACAACAAAAAAGAAGTTAAATCTCCCGTATAAATAATTAGTTTGTTCTAATGGGAAAGGGAGGGGGAAATGGTGGAACTGGGTTTTAGTATGCATGTATTATATTTGGTGTGTAAAGCAGTGATCTTCAACGACCAGTATATAGATATGCCTCTTCATAGGTTGTAAATCAATGGTCAATTATTTTAATAACTGCAGGTCCATATTTAGTATACAGAACAGGTGTTGGGCCACAAGTATAATTGTGTTGAAAAGCATTGATGTAGACATATCAGCTGAGTGTATTAGAAGAAGGGGCACTTTTGGCTAGTAAATATGAGATAAATTTAAAAAATATCAAGAAATTGCTATGCCAAAGAGGCATCTAGATTTTGGTTTGCATTGTGCCACTTAATTTTGTAATATATCAAGGGGGAAATAACCAAACAGTTGTATGATCACTAAGCAGTAATAAAAATGATCAGACTTAAGCACTTAACCCAAAGCCAATGACAACAGACTTGATACTTAATCTACAACAAGCTAGACGCAGAGGGGATCACTTATGCTAGCAGCCGGGGGGTAAGGGAGGGGGATATGGAATGCGTACTGTATATGGGGTTGGTGGGAGGACAACTTTGATGGTGGGAATTTTCCTGATTCAATATCAATATGTACCTAAAATATTATTGTGAAAGATAGGTAATCCGCTTTGGTCAAAATAAAATTATTATAAAAATATATCTACATTGTGTTTTACCAGTACCATTTACTGCTCTTTTACTAAGAAAAAGGAAATTTATTAAAAAATGGCTAAAATAGAATGGACACAAGACTACAAATGGAGACAAAATTGGACAAAATGGAGGTTCTATTTGGAGACAAATGGAGACAAAAAGCAGGTTCTACTTAACTAACTTTTCTTGAAGATTCCAATAATGTTGTTTTGAAAATAAAAAGCTAAGGAAAGAAGAAGGGAAAATTTTTATAATTATTGCAATTCCCTTGTTTTATTCCTTCTTTAGACTTGCAAATAACCTTAATCAACCACTTTCCTTTAAGAAATGACTGGGTACCAGTTAGAAACCAATGACTCCTACAACCTAAGATTAAAAAAATAATAAGATGTAGTCATGATTGCATAAATCATCATTTACAAAGTCATACCTGTAAGCACTTGTCAAAATATATTATTTCTTCTATAATAAGGGTTATATGTTGGAGCTGGAGTGATAATAGTGGATAGGGTTTTTGTCTTGTATGAAAATGATCTAGATTCAATTACCAGCAGCCCATATGGTCATTCAAGTCTAGTGGGAGTAATTTTTAAATGTAAAGCTAGGAGTTCTCCAAGCACCAACCCTAACCTCTACAACACAGCGATATGCAAGGTTATATGCAACAGTTTTATGCCATCATCAGTCAAATAACCTCTCCCTGGGCAAGGAAAATGAAAGGAGCATCTCAAAAGAGGAGAAAATCTAAATTAGATCTTGAAGGGTAAGTGAAGATTTAAATATTGGAAATGGTGTGCAAAACATTTCCAGCAGAGTAAAGAGCATGTGACAAATCACAAATAAGAGTAAGGCCATTAAATTAATTGAATGCAATCAGGTACCTGAAGATAGAAGTCCAAACTGCTACTCCTCTGGGAAGAAACTGTACGTTTGGAGTAAAGATTATCCTGAACCCTTGCGTTTTCTTATTTGCTTAAATTTGTCTTCTTCATTCTTTTCCAAAGTCACCTTGAAGCTTATTGTTAGCACTTGTGGCTCCAGCACTGAAATATCAGAAGAAATGGCTGTTTCACTTATATTTTTAGATAATGAGTGCACCAGATGTACATACATTTGTTGAATAGTCAGAAAGAGAATAATACCTCCGAATAAAGTCAAAGAGAATGCAAAGTCCAATAAAGAAATGACTCTAAATTGTCAATACATTCCAAATTATGCTTCTCCAAGAAACTAAAGACTTCATGCCATTAAAATTCTCTCTTGCACATACTTCCTGCACCTCTCTCTTTGAAACATGGACTTTTAGACTATTGGGAACATTTTTTCATTTGGGGGAAATGGCCTGCCTGCATGTCTGTGCTTGGAATATGTAACTGCTCTCTCCCTTCTGGAGAAGTCCATATTCTCTATCATGCAGTATTTTTCTTTACCTCTCTTCTTTATTCCCCAATAAGAATGTCTTACTTCAAAAAATAAAAATAAATCTCTTCTTGCTTCTCCCTCTTTTAAGTTCATCTGTCTTAGTCTAAATGTTCTAAATGTCTTGTTCTAAATGTCCTAAGTATTTTCAGTATTTACCCATTTATTCTTTGGATCCTTCCACAGTGATGCTTCGTGGAAGAATAAGGAGAGATGTTCTGAGAGTGCCATGGAAGTTAAAGAAGAACTTATTACTCTGTTGAATATGCATCTTTTAGATGCATATCATCACTTAGATGTATAAAAAATTAACTTCCAGGGACCAGAGTGATAGCACTGTGGTAGGGCGTTTACCTTGGATACAGCTGATCCAAGACAGACAGTGGTTCGAATCCCGGCATCCCAGGTGGTCCCCCGTGCCTGCCAGGAGAGATTCCTGAGCACAGAGCCAGGAGGTAACCCCTGAGCACCACTGGGTGACCCAAAAACAAACAAAAAAACCCAAATCCCCCCAAAACAAAACAGAAAAAAAACAACTTTCACAATGAAGTTAATTAAAATTAATGATAGGTCATTTAGTTTAAATAAACAAAAGAGCCCTTGACTTCAGCCAAATAATCCAAAGAATTTTGGAAGATGTAAAAAATCACAGAAGGATATTTTCTGCCATGGAAGTTCATTGGAAAACTGCATTCCAGCTATTAACAGCTATTTAGCTTGTGAGCTTGTTCCTAAAACAAAACAAAACACAAAACAAGTTCAACTGCTATACAGATTTAAAGAAATGTCTATTCAAATTAGACAACATTCATTCTTCAAAGACTTAGAACAGTCAATTGTAAAGTTTCTGTGGAATTAGAGAAGACCTCAATAGTCAAAACAATATTGAAAAACATGAAACCGGGAGGCATCTTGTACCTTACTTGAAGCTGTACTATAAAACCATAGTGACAAATACATCATATTTTTGGAACAGGACAGAATCTCTGACCAATGAAACTAAATAGAATTTCCAACAACAAACCTTTAATTTTTTTGACAAAGGAAGTGAAAACGTAAAGTAGAATAAAGACAACCTCTTCACAAGTAGTGTTGGTATAATTGGATAATCACATGTAGGAAATTAGAGCTTGATATATGTTTCAAATCTTACAAAAATCAATTAAATCAACTAAAAGTAAATAAAAGACTTTGAGATCAGACCTGAACCTATAAACAAACTGAAGAAAACATAGAATGATATGATACATAGACTTCAAAAAAGTTTTCAATGATGTAATACCAATAGCAAGTGCTTTGGGATAAAAACTAAATAAATGGAACTATATCAAACTATTGAAAAAAAAAAAACAAACTAAAACTAAAAAGTCAGCTATGTGAGAGAAATTATTTTCATATTAGATTATGGTTTGATATCCAGCATTCAAAAAGATTAATCTCCTGATATCTAAAAACCCCATAAAAATAGAGAGAGTACATTAACAAATAACTTGCAGATAAAGAAAACTGATGGTCAACAAACACATGAAAAAAGTTCATCATTACCTATAATTAAAAAAATTCTAATTAAAATGGCAAATAAATAATATATCAGTGAGGTAGCACACACCAAAAATAACGGGGTTGTGGTGAAAAAGAAACTCTACTTACTTCTGGGGGAATGTTGTTTGTTTTGGTTCAAGCCCTGTAGAAAACAGTATGAATATTCAAAAAAATCTCACTGATAAATATTGATGCAAAAATCCTTAACAAAATATTAGCAAAAAAAAAAGATTATACATCATGACCAAGTGGGTTTCATCCCAGGGATGCAAGGATAGTTCAATATATGCAAATCAATCAACATCATCACCAAATCAGTAAAATGAAGGATAAAAACTACATGATCATATCAATTGATGCAGAAAAAGCATTGGACAAAATCCAACTCATAATTAAAATTCTCAGTAAAATAGGTGTGGAAGGAACCTTCCTCAAGATAGTAACAGCTATCTACAAAAGCCTACAGCCAACCATTTTTTAGGTATGTGTATGTAATTGCTTTTCTATTTATTTATTCATTTATTTATTTATTTATCTATCTATTTTACTTTTATTTTGATCATATTTGCTTACATATCAACATTGAATCAGGGGAATACCCATCACCAAATTTGTCCTCCCCCCATCCCCATTTTCTTCCTGCAACCCATATCCCCCACCATTACCCCCTGGCTGCTAGAGTAGTTGGCCCCCTCTTTGTCTAGCTCACTATTAGTGATCATATATCTGTTTGGTCCTGGTGCCCTCCTTTGTTTCCCCCTCTATTTGAGAGGTGGAGCTATATAATTCGAGTTTTGTGATTTTGTTTGAAGGAAAGAAAAGCAATAGAATGGGGTAAAAATAAATAAAATAAAATAAAATAAAATAAGCTGAAAATGGGCGGAGTCCTTCTAGAGGCTTTCAACCTCAGTTTGAGAGAGGACATGAAAATGGTAGTTGAGACAACACAACAATAAAAAAAAATATCAAATTAAATATCCATTGAGCACTACAGCAATAAAGAGAAGCACCACACAATAGTCTCAGTCCTGAAATAAAACCATGTTGGAGTGCAAAAAGAAAGAGAAAGAGAAAGATAAAATAAAATAAAATAAAATAAAATAAAATTGGAGACATCAACTTCAATATCGACACCAAAATAAAGAAGACAAAAATCAATCAATAAAAATATATATATGAAAAAATGATTATTTTGTGTTTTTTTTTTCATTGCCCCCCCTCCCCTGCATAGGCACAGTAACTATTGGGGATATTATAGAGAGAATTCCCTTGGCCTAGGAAATTTAGGGTTTCTCCACCCCTCAAGTATACTGTCATGGAATTAACTATAGATCATTTACACTCCCCTCTATGCTTTTGTGATGTATGGAAGACTTCTGCTTCTTCATGTATGGTAAAACCAGACCTCTGTATCTAGAGATCTTGGTGTCTGTACAGCTCAAGGAATGGAGCTTATGATGAAGTCTTTGTGGTTCTAGCAGTTATGCTTCTTCATTGTCATTTTAATCCATCTTCTGTAGTTGGTGGTTTTGGTCATTACGCTGCTCCTAGGATGGAGCCTGGGATAGTCTTTCGTTATGTTTCCGGAAGACATGTTCAGTTGCGATTGTCTCAGTCAGACCTCTAGAATTGGAGATCTTGTTTGTTGAACAGATCATAGACTAAAAGCTAGGCTAGAACTTTTTGTTGTTGTTGTTGGTCCCGGGATATGTACTGTCCAGTCCTGGTTCTAACAACCAGTTATCTGTATATAGCGATCTTGACTTTTCCACAGATCAAAGGGTGACATGTCTTCTGATTTTGTCTTATTGTTGGCTGATGAGGAAGGACAACTTTCTCTTAGATCAAGTTGTTCCTATTTCCTGGTTGTCTTACTGGCGCATGTTGGTGTCAGAGCAGCATTATGGATGTCCTGGAGGGGATTTGGTTCCTGGAGCTGTTGTGGAGAACTCTGTTTTTTCTATATCTGGGATCCAGGAGTCAAGGCTGGACCCAGGTCAATGCCTAATTCCCTGGGGTCTAAGTTGGTTCCACATGACATACGTTCAAGCTGGGAGATGCCCCTGTGTTGTAGAAAAGTATGAGTTCTTATCCTTAGTAAATAAGAGCTTGTTTTTACATGTAGAATTTCCCCTTTTTTTAATATGCCTTTGCAGGAAGAAGTGGTGCTACATTATATTGCTGGTGGATTTGGGGGTGGAGAGAGAAGAAAACAGACCCATGACAAAAACTAAAAATATTTGCTCACACATATCTAAAAAAAAAGTTTCTTTTTTAAAAGACGTAATTAAAGGAATAAAGTGGGGCCAGGAGAGAGCATGGAGGCAAGGTGTCTGTCCTTCCTGCAGAAGGAAGGTGGCTCAATACCCGGCATCCCACATCGCCCCCCGTGTCCACCAGGGGCAACCTCTGAGCATAGAGCCAGGAGCACCCTCTGAGCACCGCCATGTGTGACCCAAAAGAAACAAAAATCAAATCAAATAAAAAAACAAAAACTAAAACAAAACGAACGAACAAGAAAAAAACAACAACGAAAAAGGGAGAAAGCGATATAGGAGATTATATTTGGGGAAAAACAGGATAAGAGGTAGTGTTATATAGGTCTATACTTATGATGAAAGTATAGGGTTCCCCATTGTCTTTTGAGATTTCCTTGTGGGCTCTAGGCAGGGAGGTCTTGGGTAGAGTTCTTGCAGTGGGTTTTTTTTTTGGAGCTAGGTCCGGTATCAAGCCACAGTCCACATTAGGGAGAGGTGATTAGGAGGGCCACACTGCATGAGTCAGTCGGAGTGTTGGTTGTATTTTCTTGCCCAGAACGAGGTGTGAGTTTGAGTGGGTGTCTCTTCACTTGGGTATTGGGCACTGATTCGTTGGGGTAGGAGATTAGACCTGAATCCACAAAGTTAGTGGAAGAAAACTTAGGCAGAACACTCCAAGATTTAGAACTCAAAAAATTCTTCAATTGTAGCAAGTCTTTGCTGTAGCAAGGGTTAAAACATCAAATCTGAACAAATGGGAATATATACAACTAAAAAGTTTCTATTTGGCAAAAGGAACAGGTTAAACAGGTTAAATTAGAATTAGCTAACTGAATAGGAGAAAATTATTGCACTCAACACTTCAGATGAAGGTTTGATCTTTAGGGGCCAGAGCAGTGGCACAAGTGGTAGGGCATCTGCCTTGCACTTGCTAACCTTGGATGGGTTGCGGTTCAATAACCCAGAATCCCATATCGTTCCCCAAGCCAGGAGCAATTTCTGAGCGCATAGCCAAGAGTAACCCATGAGCATCATTTGGTGTGGCCCCAAAAGAAAAACAAAAACAAAAACAAAAGGTTTGAACTCTAGAATATACAAAGTACTCACAAAGGTTAACTCCACAAAACCTAAATATCCCATCAAATATGGGGAGAGGAAATGAACATACACTTCTCTGAAGAAGACTGAGAGATGGTCAACAAACACATGACAAAATGTTTATCATCACCTATCATTAGGTAAATTCAAATCAAGACAACAATGAGATGGGGACAGAGATGTGGCATAAGCAGTAGGGCGTTTACTTTGCTATGTGCTAACCTAGAACAGATCGTGGTTTGATTCCCTGGCATCCCATATGGTCCCCCAATCCAGGAGTTATTTCTGAGCACATAGCCAGGAGTAACCCCTGAGCATCACTGGGTGTGGCCCAAAAACCAAAAGAAAATCTATGGAAGTTAACAATGAGATATCATCTTACACCTGTTAGGATGGCACACATTAAAAATAAAAGGAAAAACTTTTTGTTGCTGGGTATATGGTGAGAAAAGAACTTTTGTCCTTTGCTGGTGGGAATAGCCCAACCCTATGAAATACAATATGGAGGGTTCTCAGTAGTTCTCAAAATTAACCTGTCATATGACCCAGAAATCCCTCTTTTGCGTACTATTCCCAGGACAGAAAATAAATTATCCAAAAGGATGCATGTTCATTTCATTATTTTTGAACTGCGATTAATTGCAGCACGCAGTACAATAGCTAAGACTTAGAATCAACCTAAATGTCCAATAACAGATGAGTGGATCATGAAGATATGGTACATATATACAATGGAATACTACATAGGTATAAAGAATGATACAATTTGCAGCAACCTCAAATGTAACTGGAAGATGTTTTGTTATATAATGTAAGCCATTAATACAGAATATCACTTATATTTGGCATTTCGAATATCTGCATGAAGAAATGCAATAGTCCAAATGGCACTTGTCTTGAACATCATTGACTCCAGATTATAGCAAGGAGAAGGAAATAAACTGAGTGGAGGAGAAATACAAATAGGAAAGTATGGGGACCAGCTGTCAAGTGGTCTCAGGTGCATTGGTGGAGAAAAATAAGGACAGAAACAAATATACAATTAAAAGTAAACAACAGGAGCGGCAGAGTGGCGCTAGAGGTAAGGTGCCTGCCTTGCCTGCACTAGCCTAGGACGGACCGCGGTTCAATCCCCTGGCATCCCATATGGTCCCCCAAGCCAGGAGCGATTTCTGAGCGAATAGCCAGGAGTAACCCCTGAGCGTTACCGGGTGTGGCCCAAAAACCAAAAAAAAGTCAACAACAGTGGAATCAAAAGATCCAAACTCTAACAATCTGGACTTTAAATGTGCCTTTTATACTGACAGGCTGGGAAGGCAAACGGTGATGGTTGGGATGCACTCTGGAAACATGGTGGAGGGGGATCAACACTGGTGGTGGGATAGAACCTAATTCATCGTATGTCTGAAACTTTACTATGAAGGACTTTGTGTAAATCACAATCATTTTAATAAAATAAAATAGAGAAAACAGTATGTATGACACATTCTCAGTAAACTCACTACATGACTCCAAACTTCTTATTTATTGGTGTCTATTTCCTGCACAAAAGAACATTCATTCAAAAAGATGTAGACATGCCACTATTTACTGTAGCACTCAGTACAATAGATAAGAGCTGGAATCTACAATGATGTCCAACAGCAGATGAGTGGATCAAGAAGATGTGAAACACATATACAATGGAATACTTCATATTGTAAGGAAAGATGCAATAATGCAATTCACTGCAAACATGGATGGAACTGGAAGATTTATTTTAAATGAAGTAGCCAGACTAAGAAGAATAAAGACTGATATAACTAATATGTGGTATTTCGAATAGTTCCATAAGGGAATGCAATATTTTAAATGAAAGTTTCCAAGAACACTATACTATGGGACACCATAGTATAGTGAGGAGAAAGAAAGAGAGTGGAGGGGAAAAAAAGACATGAAATAACAGGAGACAGTGGTCAAGGGGCTTCGGGTACATTGGTGGTATAAAGAAGAATAGATTTAATATCCAAACCACAGTGTCAACCACACTAAAATCATGAGAGCCAAACTTAATCATATTAAAAACATGCCTGCTGGTGCCAGAACAATAGCACAGCAGTAGGTCATTTGCTTTGCAAGTGGCCAATATAGGATGGACCC
The DNA here is from genome assembly GCF_024139225.1 of Suncus etruscus. Classification (NCBI taxonomy): domain Eukaryota; kingdom Metazoa; phylum Chordata; class Mammalia; order Eulipotyphla; family Soricidae; genus Suncus; species Suncus etruscus. The sequence continues at coordinate 40,179,612 of NC_064866.1, read as the reverse complement.
CGGTTTATATCCCAGCATCCTATATGGTCCCCCTAGCTGGCCAGAAGTGACTTCTGAGCACAGAGTCAGGAGTAATCCCTGAGGGCTGCCAGTGTGACCCCTCAAATCTCCCAAAACAAGTTAAAAAAACATGCTTGTTAAGATGGCTGGTTTGGGGGAGGAAAGGAGGTATGTGATGGAATCTGAAAATGTTGGTCGAAAGTGGTTGACACTGGTGATTGTATTGGTGCTGAAACATTATATGTCTAAAATTCGACTATGAAAACCTTTGTAAATCACAATGCTTTAAATAAAAAATTAAACAAAAATAAATCCATTGAAACCTAAATGGAACTTAAGCATAAAGTACTCTTTTGAATTTTCCAGATAAGCTATATAACTATTGATAATAAAAGTGTCCAAATACTTGCTTTAAGAGCAATTTAACATCTTATTTATATTCATTCTTTTTAAGTAGTGGCGTAGTCTGTATATTTCCCTTTCAAACATAATGACTAATGGAAGTTATAATGCACATTTAAAAGATAATTTTCCAATTTTATTTGTAATGTTGTCTCCTTACCAGAAATAACTATTCTCTTTTTTATTTTTTATTTTTTGGTGGTGGCGGTGAGGGGAAGTAGAAAATTAGGCTTTGTAGTCTTGCTTTATTCTGATGAACATAAATCATTTTTTCTAATATGTGCCAGAGTTAGGTTCTGGGGTTCTAGATTTTGATACCCCAGATCGTGAGCTAACTGGTAAGTACATGCGATAACTGCAATCCCAAAACAGTTGACAAGGACTTTAGCATCTCAGTCTTACCTCTAGAACATTTCATAGATACTGTAATCTTTGAATACACCATAGCAGGAAAAAGATTAATACAATGCCAAGAAACCCATTCTGTTTATTTTTAATAGAAGAAATTCAATTGAGGTCTATTTTAGTAGTGGTGAACTTTTTATTTTTAGTAGTGTCCTAGTATTTTTGAAATGCTTGGATAGAAAAAGAAAGCAAGCACCCTTGTCAAATATACTAATATTTTTACTATACTTATTTACCATGATAAGCTGTCATTTGATATGTGAAGTTGTCATTAAAATATGTAAATTGCTCATTTTTTATTTCAATACCTTATGAAAATATCTCATAAAAATTTAGTGCATTGATGTATAGTTCTCTAAAATTCTGTGGTTGAAATCATCTAAAGACTTGCCAAAGCTCCACTCTACTCCTGCAATTTTTTTTTCTTTTTGGCCAAACAACATTTCTCACTCCTTTTTGCAGTTAAGGAGATGGTGATAGGATTGATTGGGATCAATGGAATGGAATAAAATGATAAATGACACTTCCATATCTAACTGTGCAATTCTTCTCATCATATATAAGGCTAATTTCCAAGAGATTAAAGTATGTTGACTCCATGAACTACTATACAAAGAAAATGTGCTTTCAACCACTTAGCTTTACTTCTATGGAAAAAAGAGAAAGAAATACATTTGCTTGTGTTAAAGCAGATTTTGTGTGTTTCTAATGCAACTGCTTTTGAGATAATCTTGGCTCCGAACATCCTTCACTTGAAGGCAAAGTCAATCAATGTTTCAAGGGCTATTAGCCAATCTTACTCTGTTCTTTATCTCTGAAGTTTCACTAGTACAGTTGATCTCTCTAATCCCCCTTTCTTATCTGAAACAAAAACTCTATTAATTTCAAGACAAAATTATTCATTTTCCTCGAAACAAACGAAAATAGATCCTTATTTTGTATCCATTACATTATTTGTAATTTCCTCAGAAATTTTCAGACAATACGATCGTCTAAGAAAGGCCAATCACTCACAACACACTTAAAGACAAAAAAACTGAAAATTTTTCCTCAAAGGTTAGAAACAATATACTCTTACCACTTCTATTCAGCATAGTTCTGTAAATAATCTCAAGGGAAATTAGACAAGAAAAACCAATGGGGAAATGAGAATCGGAAAGAAGACAGTAAAATGGAAGCAGGTGTGGCTGCAGTAGTGGATGCAAAACCCAGCATATAAGGCGCTGGGTGGCAACATGCAACGGCTGGACCAGATGGGTACATAGCAGTTATCAGCGTTGACTGAAGTGCTTTCCCACTTTCTAACTGAGTTTTCTTCACAACCCATCAGATGAGCCTCCACCCTCTTATGATCATTGTGAAAAAGCCTTCTCCTGGTTTCTAAAGGGACCTTGAGGAAAAGTCCTACAGCTGAACAGGTCCACATTGACTTGCTCGTTCTGGGTCAGTGATAAGAAAGCTACAGCTCTGAAAAGTGGAAGCAGAATACCTTATCCTTGTGAGCCGAGTCATGGGTCAGATTCTGATGATTAACCAGCTGTGATGAACTACATAGAGTGGAAGTTTAGTGTGACTGATCTCTGGGAGTTGTGAACTGGAGAAGGTGGAGAATATTCATTTACAACTAAACTTGGTGTTTAAGAAAGGAAAGTACACTGCGAATGTGTACTCAGTACACGTAGGACATAGTACATAGTACTCAACTTGCCTCAGGTCTACAGCTTCCTGCTAGAGGTGAAAAGTGAGAGGCAGCATGGGGTGTTTCCTATGATCACACACCTTTTCTGGGGGTGACAGACCACTGGATCCTCTCCATGTTAGCCTCTGCAGTACTTCAGGATGCTGCCAGCTTCTTGGGAATCTCACTGCAAAGGTTGCTTCTTGAAAAACAAAGGATTAAATTCTTACAAGCCCTTACAAATCCTGCAAAATCTCTGGTTTGGACCTCCACCTCCTATCTCTCAGATTCTTGTTAGATGTTCCAGTGGCTCGTGTCTCTCCTGTTCTACTGAGAAAACACCATGATGAGTCCTCGAGTCCTTGCCCATTCCTGTTCCTCAGAAGAGCCAGGGATGATTGAGATTGCTTCTCCAGAGAATGCCAGGATTCTCTCTGCACACTCCAGGAGGGCATGGGCTGTGTGATTCAATGGGCATTTGTAATGGGATCTCTGTTCGGGAGTACCTGTTTGACCTACTTAGAACAGAGATTACATTATTTTAACCTTAGGTGTTGCACTCTTGGGATTAGGAGTATCTTTTGAGGGTAATTTTAGCTTATTTTGGTGCCAGTTGACGACATATGCAGGTGAGAGGATGAGTAAAGAGGTTCTATAGGGAACAAAAAGGACAGAAATTAAATGATTTTCTTTTTTTCTAACACAGATTATGTGCTTTTGTATTTAGAAGACCTCAAATTTTCACAAAAGAACTGCCACAAGGAATAACAGACTTCAACAAAGTTATAGACCACAAAATAAACAAAAGTTAAAAAAAAATGGTTTCATTTCTACACATGATTCAAAGGAAATAATCCATTTTTATTTCCACAACAAGAAAAATAATAAGCAGATTAAAGATAACCCTGAGAAATTGGATGCTGTGTTTTCGAGCCCTTATATGTGATAAGGAGCTAGTAAAGAAATTATGTAAGAAACTGCAATCCAGTATCAAGGAAATCCAATGATACATTAAATTGAACAAAACAGGGCTGAGAGATAACATGGTGGATGACACTTGCTTTGCAAGCACTTGCCCTGAGTTTGATCCCTGACATCATATATGGTATCCTGAGTTTGCCAAGAGCGTTTCCTGAGAGTCAGCAATAAGCATTGAATATGCTGAGTGTTACCTTGCTCCCAAACTTCTCCCCCAAACACCCCAAACTAAACCCCAAGCTAGAACGAATTAATTATTTAAATATTGATCAACAATCAGATGGCTAATGGGTCATATAAAACCATGCTCAACATCACCAATCACCAGAGAAGTGGTAATCAATAACATATCTCTCAATACCTTTGAAGATAATCATCATTAAGAAAACAGAGCAATAGAATATGAGAACATTAGAGGCGATAGCACTATGAAAAACCAATTCTAAAGAATGAATTCCTCTCCATAATTGGAAATGATCATCTTGTTTACAATAGTCTCAAAATCCCACAAAAAAATTTTTTTTCTTGTTTTAGAGCCGTGCCCAGCAGTGTTCAGGGGCTACTCTTATTCTGTGCTAGTGGTTTATTCTTGATAATGATCAAGGGGTCAGTCAGTCAGTGTGTGGGATTAAACTCAACACACTCTCTTCCTCTCTTCTCTCTTCTCTCTCTCTCTTTCTCTCTCTCCTCTTCTCTTCATAGGAACTTTATAACTAGTTGAACATTTCATTATTTATTTTGTTTCTGAATATCAGGTAGTGTCAGTTATACATTGCCATCTAAATTGGTGTGTTCCAACTGGGATAACAGTGATGAAAGAATCGGAGTTGTCATACAGCTGCAAGTGTTGCCATGATGTCAGTAATTTTATGTACTATGGCTGTTACTGCAACTTTTATGGGGAGTGTTTTCAGCTTCCAGGGCTTCTGGAAGTATGAGTAGGTGTGGAGAGGAGGGCTCACACCCACTCCAATAAAGTCCTGGTGATAAGAGTACAGATACTGGCATACCTGGAGTTTTGATCAAATTGGTGTCCCTACAGAGAATAAATGATAAAGCTGGGCTACTGATAAAGTAGCAATTATGGGTGATGGGTGCAGCAGGCATGGCTTCAGCACGGCAGGGACTTGGCTCGTCCTCTCCCCCCAAGATTACTAGCTTTCAACTGCATAAGAGATGTGCTCACAATTTTTCATGGTTTGGTTTACATCTTTTCAGAGAACAGAATAAGTCAATAGAGCAAGCTGAATATAGACATGGCATCTGCACTTTCTATCCACTTCTTATACTACCATGCTGACATCAATATTGGTGTGAAAAACTATTTTATTTGGTCGTGGGGATAGGGTTCAAGGCACATTCTGCAGTGAAAAAGTTTTCTTATATCTCCGAGCTTAAGGGTAATTCTTAGTTGTACTGGGGTACAAATGTGGTACAAAATAAGAATCTAAACCCCTGTATTATCTCTTTGACCATAGTAAGTAAAGCTTTGGCTTAGCATTATGGTAGGGCACAATGCAGTCTATATAAAATGTGGGACGCATAAAATTAAAATATGTGTGAGTGACTATAATAAGAAGGAGCAATAACTCTGCAGTGCAGTGTTAATCAGACAAGTGGAGATTTGAAGTCATTTTGGTGTTGTCTCAGAGCAGCATTGCTTCATGAAAAAATCAATAGATAGTCTATTTTCCTCTTACTGCTTCTTTGGGAAATCTTGTTAGATTTTTAGAATCTTGTTATCAGACTATTTACTTTAAGTGATTAATATTTTTTGGCTATTGTTGCAGGCAGATATGTGGAGTTCCCTGGTAACATACTTTGGGGGAACTAATAAAAAAATTAAGAAAAAATAGCCAAGACCTGAAGTAGTCCAAAGGCAAGAAAACACACACACACACAGACACACACACACACACACACACACACACACACACACACACACACACACACACAAACACATCCCTTTCACATGCCATGCAAATCCTGAGCCCTTTGGAGAGGATAAAATTGAAATACCATCCAGTACAAAATCTGAAAAAGAAAAAATACAGAGGAATATATAACATTATTATAAGACAATTAACAATGAAATATTTTACTGTAATAACACTAGATTAATTTTTTTGCATGCCAAGAACTTCAGGAAAAAGTCCTCTCATGGTATTTAAACTCAGGGCCGTATTCTACTTTGAACATATTTCTCTCTTTCAACTCTTTCCACTCTGAAGAAGCCTCTTTTCTCTCTTGAACATGTCCCCTTATTGTCTAAGTAAATTTCATGTAATGAAAATAATTTTGGTTAGCTATTTCTTCTCCTCTTGAAGTTCTTATCTGCTAGGGAAGGCCCTGGTCCTGGAATGCTTGGGATAAGATTAGGTCTGATTTTCATTTGTTTTAAAGAGCAATTCCTCACTCCAGCTTGAGTCCAAGACTCCTAAATAACTGGATGGCAGGGATCATCTCCCATGCTGTGCAAAACAAGTGAACTTTAGAAATAGCTTGATAACTGCCTGTGGGGCTGGCAGTACATGAGCGTTTGTGTTCTGTAGGTTTTCTTAGCACAATCTATGAGGCCTGACTCACACCAAGCATTTCCCTGGAATGTGAAAGTGTAGAGTAGAGATGGAAACACTCCTTTATACTAGCAGGGGTCCTCAAACTTTTTAAACAGGGGGCCAGTCCACTGTCCCTCAGTCCCTTGGAGGGTCTTATGAACGAATTCTTATGCACACTGCCTATATCTTATTTTGCAATGAAGAAACAAAACAGATACAAATACAATATGTGGCCCACGGGCCATAGTTTGAGGACCACTGCTAGAAAGGCTAACTCCCTTACTCATCACTTTTTTAAGGAGCCACAAGCAAAGAATTTACAATGCTTTATCCATTTTTATATCACTTTTATATCTTTGATGACTAAAAGAAAAACGTAGCTAGATTTTGTCTTATTTTATTGCACAACAATAAGGTTTTTTTTTTAAATTACAAGTTAACTTTTACTTTTCCCGAAGCAATAACTGTACATGAGAGTTATTCTATAGGGAGAACAGATCTTGTTGAGAAAACTTGTGTTCCATGATTGTTTCTTTTCTGTCCTTTAATTATGCCAACCTTTACATTTGTTTTCATAGTCTGAATTATTCCATGTATACAGCTTTTTTGTTGTCATTTTTTGGATAAAAACATTGAAATGCATCTAAGTGTTTAAGTTTTTAAACTGAAGGGTCTGTTGTTTCAATGGTAGAAATCTAAGAGTTCTTGGCTTTCTCTAAACTTAAGTATGCTCATTTAGAAAAAAACTGAAATCTACCTTTACTGTGTTACCCACAATATTTTGTACCTTAATGTGTGAATATGCTTTGCCAGGGGAAATATCTTGTACTTTTAAATAGGGGATATCATTATTATAACTATGGCTTGTAAGCTAATTAAAGCAGAATAGTAAATGATGATGAAGTTTGCCTTTACAAATAATTACTCCAAATGTCCAGCCTTCTAGATCCCAGAGGCAAGTAGACAAGCAATTTGTCAATGAAATGAAACTGTTTTTTCTAGTCTTCAGGAATAAATGTCTTCCCAGCCTTGGGTGACTGAATGAACTACTATTTGTTAGCTGGGAGCAAAAGTTCAATTTTTCATGGAGAAACTTCCTCCAACAACTGTGTTAATGGTTATTGAAATAAAAGAAACTGGAGAAATATGCCAAAAGAAGACCTTAACTTGAAACACAAAGGGCTTTTTACAACTAAGTAGAGAATGTAGGACCCATAGCAAAAGGCATATTTTCAAATCTTAAAGTATAGTGACTGAAGGGATGGTTCAATGGGCAGGGTGTTTGTGTGATACAAACTTATCAAATGGATTTGATCCTGACACCATATATGATCCTCTGAGCTTTTAGTTTTTAAATAAATAGTTATGGTGAGTTGAAATGATTCTGAATTGAGTTGGAAATATATGTTACTAACATTATTTTTGTTTTGAAAATTTCTTTATTAAAATTTTTGACACTTATTCCACCCTATTTTATTTTGTTTTGTCAGACCACACTCAGCAGTACTTAGAACCTACTACTGGATCTGTGTTCAGAAATAACTCCTGGCAGTGCTCAATGGACCATGTCTGGTGCTGTGGGTCAAACGAGCTTGATCATGTTCAAACAAAGTGCCTTACCTGTTGAACTCTTTCTCTCTCTCTCAGCCCCATTCATTTTGTTATTTCAAGTGCCTACTATAGAGTAGAAAATATTGATACTTGCTTGCTTGAATAAAGCAATAAATAAACAACAATTGAGATCATGTATAAATGGCATTTAGGATAGAGCTCGTAGAAGGAACAAAATAGGTTATTATGAAATTAGTCACAGAGGGAAATTTGGGACATTGGTGATGGGAATGTTGCACTGGTGATGGGGGTGTTCTCTTCCACGACTGAAATCCAACCACAGTTTGTAATCAAGCTGTTTAAATAAAATATTATTTAAAAATATTAATCACGGAGCAATGACATACACTGTGCTAAACATACAAAGACATGGTCTCTAACTATTATAGAGCTATTATATGGTCTCATCATTGCAACCCTTCTATACCTGTAGGTCTACAAACCATAGACTTACCCCTGGGACCAGCCACTTATTTTTTCTCAATTTATGAGGCAGAACAAGATGATATAATATATATTTATATTATATTTATATAATTATATAACATTTATATATTATAAAATGCCATATTATATTGTTGGTTTGTTGGTTCTTTGGTGGTAAAAAATGGCAGGCTATACAATCTCTGTGTCCTGATTTTGACCTGAGTTTTTATCCCAACCAAGAATTTCATGCTAAGCAGAACCAGAACAAGCAATAAATAAATAAATAAATAAATAAATAAATAAATAAATAAATAAATACAAAATTTTAAAAAAAGGAAGAGACTACCTTGACATTTGGAAATAGACACACGAAGAGGTATACTATGAAGGAATTAAACATATATAGAAAATATAGATAACCCGATTAAGTCTTGGGGTGGGTGGTGAGACCCAGAGCACATTTTTTGTCCCACACAGTGGTCTTACTGAGTCTGACAAATGGTTTGCAGATGTAATTATTCTCAAGCAGGGGTCCTTCTAGAGCTGAATCTGGCAGCATGTTAAGGGGTGGCGAGAAAAAGGACCTAATAGAATGAGTCAGCAGGAGTGATGGTTGTAGTTTCTTGCCAGGGCGAGGGGTGAGGGACTGAGAGGGTGTCCTTTCGCTTTGGGAGCTGGATGGTGGCATATTGGGGGCAGTCTCACAGAAATTGAGAGGAAATAAAAAATGATCAGAACTAAATACCCAATCCAAAGTCAATAAAAATAGAATCCAAAGACCTAAACTACAACAAGCTATACACAAAAGGGACTTGTTACACTAGCAGTCCACAGGGCTAAGGGTGGAAGTACAGGATGCATGCTTGGAACAGTGGTGGAGGGAGGTCAATAATGGTGGTCGGAATGCCCCTAATTCACTGTCACTATGTACCTTAAATATAACTGTGAAAGATTTGTAATTCACATTGGTTTCAATAAAATTATTAAAAAAAATACTCCCCGAATGGAACAGAATTACTAAGATAACATGTTTCCTGTACAGAGAGATAATGGTTGCTCTTTCTAACTTCAGCATGGTGAGTCAGTGAGACTAGGGGCAGGTAGACTGATGTCAGAAGCAATAGCTTTTCCTTTTGGATTTCCCAGTATTATGAGAGCAGTACTGTTCATTTCATAGGTTTGTGATGAAGACCAAATGAGGTCCTGCTTGTAAAGCGCTCAGCAGAAGCTGTGGCACATAGAATAACAGTTGAGTCTAAATTTTATTATTGCTCTTATCATTGCCATTATGTATCAAGAGACCACAGTGACCTTGGCTTGCTTATCTTCAGTGTAGTGCAGATTTAGTTTAAGGTAAATTTGCCAATCTTGATTTTGTGTCAGAATTATCTGTGATTCATTTTGTTTCTATCTCTATTTTAAAGGATCTTGAAAGAATTTAAAATATGAGAGCTAAAGAGGTATACAGTGGGATTATAATTTTTCAGATTCTCCTGAAAGGCTATTGTTTTTAGTCTGGTATTTTTTCTGCAATGTTAGAAACGAATTTTGATATACACGTTTGATTTACCTTGCATTTATTTGCTATGCCCATTGTTTTGTGTCTTCTTTCCTTAGCAATCTTATTTGGAAAACATTCCTATAAATCACATAGAGTCCTGCTGAACTATATTTTATTGTATGGATTTTCTGAAATGTAGTAAGACATTTCAGTCACTTTTGGACTTTGCTTAAATGGGCAACACTGCAATCAACACAGACACATGGGGCCACTTCCGTTTTGTAGGACACTGGTGGGATAAATCCCTAGAAAGGAATAGCCGTATTGTTGGATTTAAGCACTTTTTTGGGGGGTGGGTTTGGGCCACACTGGCATTGCTCAGAGGTTACTCCTGGCTGTCTGCTCAGAAATAGCTTCTGGCAGGCATGGGGGACCACCGCTGTGCTATCTCTCTGGGCCCGGATTTAAGCACTTTTAACTTTAGTTGCTATTTTAAAATTCTCTTTCAAAGAGACTATTGTGTTATCAATAATTTCCCCATGCCAACTTTACAGTCTTTGACAAATAAAAGGACAAAACATTGCAACCTATTATTGTCTTAAATTACATTTTAATTTTTTGTTTTGTTTTGTTTTTGGGCCACACCCGGCGGTGCTCAGGGGTTACTCCTGGCTGTCTGCTCAGAAGTAGCTCCTGGCAGGCACGGGGGACCATATGGGACACAGGATTCAAACCAATCACCTTTGGTCCTGGATCGGCTGCTTGCAAGGCAAACACCGCTGTGCTATCTCCCTGGGCCCAGATTTAAGGATCATATGGAATTTTGGGATCTGAACCACTGACCTTCTGCATGCAAAGCAAATGCCTTACCTCCCTTCTATTTCTCTGGCCACTACATTTCAAATTTTATGAGAAATAGTATTGATGATTTTTTTTTGTTTGTAATATATAGGAGATTTTTATTAAATTGATGCCTCCCAGGCAATCTTAAGAATGAACTTTAACTGGGATACACAGCTATTGCTGCAGGCTAGACAATTCAGTGCCTAAACGTGGTGCTTGAATCCAGAAATTCTGGGGGCTCACAGCCATGCTGTTGGTGGCATAAACTTTGAGTCTAACTCATGCCATTCATACATTGCCCTTTGAGATATCTAGTATCATGTTATATGTCTGAAAACAACACCTATTAATATTTTACCTATGAAATTGCTCTTAATTCTAATTTGTACTAGTTTTTCGTATAGTTTTCTTCTTAACCTTCTTCCTCTGGTTTATAATAATAATATTATAATCAATAATATTGTTAATTACAATTAATATTAAAAATAATAGTATAATATTATGAAAATTTAATATATTATAACACAAAATAATGCATTACAATAGTAATTATAATATTAATTACCATTAACGATGGTCTTTGTTGCACATAATTACAAAATTATGCCCGTTAACAGTGTATCTAGCTCCCTCTTTAAAGGATTCCAATATCCTTTCCTTTCAAAACCCTGGCTAAATAGAGTTGTGTGAAGCAATTTTCTCATCATATTGTTGTAAATGGCATGCTTGATAATTTCCTAGAGCTGCGTGGTATTCTATAGTGTATATGTACCAAAATTTCTTGATTCATTCATCTGTTGTTGAGCATTTGGGTTTGTTCCATATCTTAGCTAAGCAAAGCAATGAATTAGTGTCTGCATCATTTTACTGATAGTCTTTGGGTATTATATGTTTACTGGAAATATCTATTACATTAAGATGATGATCATGATGATGACTTGTTTTAAGACCATACCTCAGGTGCTCAGATTTACTTATAGCTTTATGCTCTGGAACAATCCTGATAGGCCTTTGAAGAATTATAAGGGGTTTTGGGATTGAACCCATGTTGGCTTCATGAGAAGTAAGCGCCCTAATTACTGTACTAGCCCAGATCAAAGATTTGCTAAAACCATCTTTCTCATTAGTCTTTAGAATTTTGTTCTTATTAAGAAAACACATGTGGAAATTCTCCTTGGAGGCCAATAAAGATCCAGCAAAAACTTTCTCCTGGAGGCTCCATAGCATAAAGGGGCTTCAGAGAGCTGTGGACGTGTGCTTTTTCTAACTAATGAAACCCACCATAACATGTAGAAAAAAGACACAAGTGTGACAATGGGAAAACTTGTAGGCAAACACCATGCAAAGAGAATGAAGTTGATAGCTCTGATGACCCATCTGATTAATATTTCAGATATGGAGTTTAGAATACAAATATGAAGAATCCTCACAGAAATCAAAGAAAGCATAGATCAAGCTGAACTGAACACTAAAATAGAAATAAGAAAACACCAAACTGAAATAACCGGTCTAAAAAACTTGGTAGATTAATTGAAAACCTCAATGGAAAGCTTCTTCAACAGAGTAACAGCAGCTGAGGACAGAATCAGTGAGTTGGAAGATGAGATTCAGAAGAACTCCATACAGCAGAAGAAATTGGAAAAGAACCTTAAAGCAATTGATCAGAAAATGGAAAAATAACTCAAAGAATGTGAACAAATGAAAATGGAAGTCATTGATAAACTCAACAGAAACAACATAAGAATTACTGGAGTCCCAGAGGCCCAGGAAGAAGATCCCCAGGAAGAATCAACAGTCAAAGACATCATCACATAAAAACTCCCAGAGCTAAAGACTGCGTGCAAACAAATCCTGAATGCCCAAAGAGTACCAGCTAAAAGAGACCTGAAGAAAAGCACCCAAGACACATCCTAGTCACAATGACTAATCCAGCAGATAAAGATAGAATACTGAAAGCAGAAAGTTCAAAAATGGAAATTACATTCAAAGGAGCATCCTTAATATTTACAGCAGAGAGGCCACAAGAAACTCTCAAGGCCAGAAAACAGTGGTGGGATATTGTGACAATACTGAATGAAATAGATGCTTCACCTAGAATACTGCACCCAGTCCAACTCAAGTTCAGGTTTAAAGGAAGGATATATAGCTTCATAGATAAGCAAAAGCTCAGAATCTTTACAAATTCAAAACCAGCCTTAAAAGAAAAGCTGAAAAGTCTACTTTAAGACAAGACTGACCTACAAACACACCAAACTTATACACAAAATCACATTAAATCCCATAATAATCATCTCCCTCGGCATCAATGGACTAACCAGTTAAGATACACAGAGTAGGGGCCGGGCGGTGGCGCTAAAGGTAAGGTGCCTGCCTTGCCTGCGCTAACCTTGGACGGACCGCGGTTCGATCCCCCGGTGTCCCATATGGTCCCCCAAGCCAGGAGCAACTTCTGAGCACATAGCCAGGAGTAACCCCTGAGCGTTACTGGGTGTGGCCCAAAAACCAAAAAAAAAAAAAAAAAGATACACAGAGTAACAAAATGGATCAAATAGATGAATCCAACTTTCTGCTGTCAACAAGAAACACACCTGAACAATCAGAACAAACATAGACTCAAAATCAAAGACTGGAAGAAAATCATCCAAGCAAGCAACACCCTTAAAAAGACTGGAGTGGCCATATTAATATCAGATGACACAGACTTTAGACTCAGAAAAGTTGCAAGGGACAAAGATGGACATTTTATTCTAATCAAGGGATATATGCAACAGGAAGAAATCACACTACTAAACATATATACACCCAACGAGAGACCAGTAAAATATCTAATACAAATTTTGACAAATTTGAAAGAAGATATTAATAACTGAGGGAGACCTCACCTCTGCCCACTCACCACTTGATAGCTCAACCACGGAAACCTCCAAAAATATACTAGCCCTGAAAAGAGGAGTGGAAGAAAGAGGCCTAGTAAATATATATTTAGGACATTCCATCCCAGAAACCTGGATACACATTTTTCTCCTATGTACATGCGTCATTCTCCAGACTAGACAACATGTTGGCACATAAAAATACCTCCCCAAAATTAAGAGAATAAAATTTTGCAGACTACCTCCTCTGGACACAAGGCTCTGAAATTAGATGTGAACTACAAAGGGACACAGAAGAACTTTAAAACCTGAAAATTAAACAGCCTACTATGGAACAACCATAGTGAGTCGGAGATAAAATCAAAGAGAAAATCAAAACTTTTCTGGAAAAAAAATGACAATTAAGACACAAATTCTCGGAATCTATGGGACATAGCAAAAGTGGTACTGAGAGAAAATTTTATAGCTTTGCAAGTACACATCAGGAAGGAAGAAGAGCCTCGTGAATAGCTGAATGACACAGCTTATAAAATTAGAAAATGATCAACGAAAGGAACCAAAAACAGGTAGAGAGAAGAAAATAACAAAGCTTAGATCAGAAATCAATAAAGTGGAAACCCAAAAATAATCCGAAGAGATCAATGAAAGCAGAACTTGTTTCTTTGCAAAACAAACAAACAAACAAACAAAAACAAACAAGATTTATAGACCACTGGAAAATTCATAAAGAAAAGGAGGAAGAGAAATTTGATAAAATGGATTAGAAATGAAAATAGGGAGATCACTACAGGTATTGCAGAGATTCTAAGTAATCAGAGAATACTGTGAGAAACTCTATGCCACAAAATATTAGAACCTGGAAGTAATGGATCAATTTTTGGACTCATAATCTTCCATGGTTGAACAAGGAGGATGTAGCATATCTAAACACCCCCATCACTATTGAGGAAATTAAAACAGTAATCAAATGTCTTCCCAAAAACTAAAGCCAGGCCCAGATGTGTTCACTAATGAATTCTTTCAAACCTTTGAAGAGAAACTACTACCAATCCTTGCCAGTTAAGTTCATAAAATTAGAAAACCAGAAACACTTCCAAATAGTTTTTATGAAGCCAACATTACTTTGATACCAAAATCAAATAGAGAAGCTGCCTAAAAAGAAAATTACAGACCAATAGCCCTGAGAAACAGATGCAAAGATCCTCAACAAAATTCTGGCAAATAGGGTCCAATGTCTCATAAAGAAGGAGATTGACCACGATCAAGTGGGTTTCATCCCATGAATGCAAAGATGGTTTAACATACATAAATCAATCAACATAATACACAATATTAACAGCAAGAAAAATAAAAATCATATGATCATATCAATATATGCAGACAGAGCATTTTGTAAGATCCAAGCCCATTCTTGATAAAAACTGCCATCAAGATTGAAATGAAAGAAATTTTTCTCAATATAATTAAGGCCATCTACCACAAGCCAATGGCAAATACTATCCTCAATGGAGAAAAACTAAAATCCTCTAAATCTGGTACAAGAGAAAGCTGTCTTCTCTCATCACTCATTCAACATAGTACTGAAAATCCTTGCTATAGGGATTAGGCAAGAAAAAGATATCAAGGGCATCCAGATAGGAAAGAAAAAGTCAAGCTCTCATTGTTTGCAGATGATATGATACTAGACTTATAAAACCGTAATGACTACAAAAAGCTTCTAGAAACAATAGATTCATATAGCAAAGTAGAGAGTACAAAATTAACACGCAAAAAGCAATGGCCTTAATGATAGAGAACACATGGACAACCCCATTTACATTAGTGTCACACAAACTAAAATATCTTGGAGTCAACTTAACTAAAGACGTGAAGGACCTATACAGAGAAAACTAAAAAACTTTATTCTAAGAAATAAGAGAGAACAAGGAGTTGGAGAAACCTGGCCTGCTCATAGATTGGCAGGATTAACATCATTAAAATGGCAAGACTGCCCAAAGTATTGTATAGATTTAATGCAATCCCTTTAAACATACACATGACATCTTTCAAAGAAATGGATCAACCACTCCTGAAATTGATTTGGAAGAATAAACACCCACTAATATCTAAAACAATCCTTGGGAAAAGGAATATGGGAGGCTTTACTTTCCCAATTTTAAATTGTATTACAAAGCAATAATTGTCAAAACAGCCCCAGCTAACACCATGTAAGAAGGTCAAATCCAAATGGATTAAAGACCTGGATAATAGACCTGAAATCATAAGGTATATAGAAGAACATGTAGGCAAAAAACTCCATGAGACTAAAGGCAACTTTAAGGAGGAAACAGCACTCTCCAAAAAATGGAAGCAGAGATAAACAAATGAGAGTATATTAAGCTGAGAAGCTTCTGCATCTCAAAGGAAATAGTGCCTAGGATACAAGAGCCATCCACTGAATGGAAGAAATTATTCACCCAATCCCCATCAGATAATGGGCTAATATTCAAAATATACAAGACACTGACTAAACTTTACAAGAAAAAAAAACATCTAATCTCATTAAAAATTGGGGGAAGAAATGAGCAGTCAATTTGTCAAATAAAAAATACGAATGGCCAAAAGGCACATGAAAAAATGCTGCACATCACTAATTATCAGGTAATGCAAATAAAAACAACTATAAGGTACCATCTTATGCCAGAGAGATTGGCATACATCGCAGTGCTGCAGGAAATGTGGAGAGAAAGAAACTCATATTCACTCTTAATCCCCCTTTACAGTGCAACCTTCTAATCACCAATGGCCCCATCTCTTCCCTCCCCACACCCCGCCAATATTCAAGACAAGCTTTCTATATCCCTCATTCATTGACATTGTTATGATAGTTCTCAGTGTAGTTATTTCTCTCATTGCACAGACCACTCTTTGTGGTGAGCTTCATATTTTGACCCCGTTCTTCGAGTCCTCATCTCTATTTCAGCGCTTTCAATTTTTCTTAAAATCCATATATGAGTGCGACTATCTTGTGTGTCTCTCTCTCCCTCTGACTAATTTCACTCAGCAGAATAAATTCCATGTACATTCATGTATAGGAAAATGTCATGGCTTCATCTCTCCTGATGACTGCTTAATATTCCATTGTGTATATGTACCAAAGTTTCTTCAGTCATTCATCTGTTGAAGGGCGTCTTGGTTGTTTCCAGAGTCTGGCTATTGTAAATAATTCTGCTATGAATATAGGTGGGAGGAAGAGATTTTTGTATTGGAGTTTTGTGTTCCTAGGGTATATTTCTAGGAGTGGTACAGCTGGATCAAATGGGAGCTCAATTTCCAGTTTATTGAGGAATATCTATATTGTTTTTCATAAGGGCTGGACTAGATGGAATTCCCACCAGCAATGAATGAGAGTTTCTTTCTCTCAACATTCCCACCAGCACTGGCTGTTCTTGTCCTTTGTGATGTGTTCCAGTCTCTGTGGTGTGAGATAGTACCTCATTATTGTTATGATTTGCATCTCCCTGGTGATTAGTGATGTGGACCATTTTTTTCGTGTGCCTTTTGGCCATTCATATTTCTTCTTTGAGAAAGTGTCTGTTCATTTCTTTTCCCCATTTTTTGGATGGGGTTATATGTTTCTTTCTTGTTAAGTTCTGACAGTACCTTGTATATCTTAGATATTATTCCCTTATTTGATGGCTATTGAGTGAATAGTTTTCCCATTCTGTGGGTGGCTTTTGTATCCTAGGCATTATTTACTTGGAGGTGCTGAAGCTTCTCAGCTTAATATAGTCCCAGTTGTGTGTCTCTGCCTCGACTTTTTTAGAGTGCTGTTTCTTCCTTGAAGATGCCTTTAGTTTCAATGTCTTGGAGTGTTTTACTGAAGTTTTGTTCTATATACCTTATGGTTTCAGATGTGATATCGCGGTCTTTAATCCATTTGCATTGGGCCTTGGTGCATGGTGTTAGCTCAAGTTCTGAAGTCGTTTTTTTGCAAGTGGCTGGCCAATTGTGCCAGCTCCATTTGGTGAAGAGACTTTCCTTGCTCCATTTTATACATGCAAACATTTCAAATTTTATATTAACTAAAGAAGTTACTTTCCTGTGCCCAGAGATTTTATGTGTAAACTTTATTTGTAAAAATGTTGAACGCTCATCAGATATTATAATAATATTGTCTATAACTTAATTTTAATAAAACTATGTTTTGTTCTGCTGACTAAATCATTTTCTTATTAAATCTTATCTCTTTGTTAAGCTTTGCATTACATTTTAAAATAGGCTTCTGTTAGGTTTTTACCAATTTGTAAAATAATATCTTTACAGTAACTCTCTTTGACACACACATACACACACCACTTCCTTTGGTTCTTTTATCCTTACTCTGGTCAGTGTCTCCCCAACATTTGCATCATTTACTGGATGTCTAGTGGTGTTCACTAAACACTGAACTTTACTGGGACAAGTTGCTGATACTCAGAATTAAATCCTTGAAGTTAGAATCATGTCAGAGTTATTCTCCTACAAACAAGCCAATTTCTTATGAAAACTCACAAGACTATTGTGAACAAAGAGATGAAGTTAATATTTGTTAAATAAGGTGTAAATTTCAGAGATGCACAAAAGTGAAGATTTTGACTTTTTCACACATTTACTGACAAGAAAAAAACAGACTCTAAACTCAGAGGATGGAGCTTCTGAAATGTATTGGTGATTTAACTGCTGAATTACCTTTGGTGAAAAATTAATATTTCAGTCATCTGTGAAATGATAATGGTTAAAACATCTCCTTGGCAAAGGAGATTATGAATATGTTGTTTCTAATCATTTGAACATTTATAAAGTTTTGGTGACATTGTTTTTTTTTTTTCTCAACCACGTCCTATGGATTTAGAAAAATAAACTAGTTCTATCTTCATGCTGGTTGTTAAATCTAACCAATTTGTATTTGATGCCAATATTTCAATTCTATATATACTTATGAAAATAAAAGAGGAGAACATTACTTTCTGTCCAATGTATTGCAATGAGGACTTTGATAAGCAGAATACTTGTTTAATTGGTGCGATTTTATTTCTACTACTATCAGGCTGGGAGAGAGGCTTATTATGCGAATAAAGAGGATTTGAGAAATGAATGTTGATTTAGAGGTTGCAAGTGATAAATCAACACATTTTTTTTTTACCTTGGAGCATTAGTTCAGAGAACTAGGTCAAAGATATCAGCTCTAAATAAGCCAACATAAGAAAGATGAGACATTGAAGATGATTTAAAATAATATAAACTCGCTATCATTGTTAAACAGGAGTACAACTGAATATATGCTCATACTTAAAGGACTTAGTTATGCCTTTCAAATGCATAAGTTCAAGTCGTCTCTTTCACTTTACACTCCTTGACTCACCTCTGTCCTCCTCTCCTCTCCCTTCCCCTTCTCTATTCTCCTCTCTCCACTTTCCTTTACCCTTTCCTTTCCTTTCCTTTCCTTTCCTTTCCTTTCCTTTCCTTTCCTTTCCTTTCCTTTCCTTTCCTTTCCTTTCCTTTCCTTTTGTTTCCTTTCCTTTCCTTTCCTTTCCTTTCCTTTCCTTTCCTCTTCCCTTCCTTTCCTTTCCTTTCCTTTCCTTTCCTTTCCTCTTCCCTTCCTTTCCTTTCCTTTCTTTCCTTTCCTTTCCTTTCCTTTCCTTTCCTTTCCTTTCCTTTCCTTTCTTTTCCTTTCCTTTCCTTTCCTTTCCTTTCCTCTTCCCTTCCCTTCCCTTCCCTTCCCTTTCCTTTCCTTCCTTTCCTTTCCTTTCCTTTCCTTTCCTTTCCTTTCCTTTCCTTTCCTTTCCTTTCCTTTCCTTTCCTTTCCTTTCCTTTCCTTTCCTTTCCTTTCCTTTCCTTTCCTTTCCTTTCCTTTCCTTTCCTTTCCTTTCCTTTCCTTTCCTTTCCTTTCCTTTCCTTTCCTTTCCTTTCCTTTCCTTTCCTTTCCTTTCCTTTCCTTTCCTTTCCTTTCCTTTCCTTTCCTTTCCTTTCCTTTCCTTTCCTTTCCTTTCCTTTCCTTTCCTTTCCTTTCCTTTCCTTTCCTTTCCTTTCCTTTCCTTTCCTTTCCTTTCCTTTCCTTTCCTTCTCTCCTCTCCTCTCCTTTCTCTTCTCTCCTTTCCTTTCTCCTCTCCTCTCTTTTCCTTTCTCTTCTCCTCTCCTCTCCTCTTCACTTTTCTCCTCTCTTCTCCTCTTCACTTTTCTCCTCTCCTCTCCTCTTCTCTCTCCTCTCTCCTCTCTCATCTCTCTTCTCTCCTCCCCTCTCCTCCCCTCCCCTCTCCTCTCCTCTCCTCCCCTCCCCTCCCCTCTCCTCCCCTCTCCTCCCCTCCCCTCTCCTCCCCTCCCCTCTTCTCTTCTCTTCTCTTCTCTTCTCTTCTCTTCTCTTCTCTTCTCTTCTCTTTTCTCCTCTCCTCTCCTCTCCTCTCCTCTCTTCTCTTCTCTTCTCTTCTCTTCTCTTCTCTTCTCTTCTCTTCTCTTCTCTTCTCTTCTCTTCTCTTCTCTTCTCTTCTCTTCTCTTCTCTTCTCTTCTCTTCTCTTCTCCTCTCCTCTCCTCTCCTCTCCTCTCCTCTCTTCTCTTCTCTTCTCTTCTCTTCTCTTCTCTTCTCTTCTCTTCTCTTCTCTTCTCTTCTCTTCTCTTCTCTTCTCTTCTTCTCCTCTCTCTTTGTCACCCCCTTTACACAAAGGCAAAAAACTATGTGAGCACAGATTTAAAAGGCAGTTGCCCACCAATAATCTAATAAGAGAAACCTCACTAGAACATTGGCACCATAATCTTGGACTTAATTTTGCAGAATAATCAAATTTCTGTTGTCAGCCATTTAATCTGTGCTACTTTAATATGCCCTCTGTTCTGTATAATTCCAAGAAACTTATTTTTGTGAACAATGAGTGCAATAAAAACTAGCCTCTGGATTAATAAAGCCTGAATATTAGAACATAGATTTTGCTTTCTAGTCTTTCAGAGTTGAGCAGAATGGACAACATAGTTCAGTAATAAGAAGTCAGGATTTTGATTGAAATAAAGCAGGAAGCACTGATGCATACAGCACAACCAGTCTTAGTTTCCCTGGGTAATCAAGAAAGTTTATTTTAAGTATGGACTTTAGAAATGAGTTTTTTTTTTAATGAAGATTAGGATGTTATAAATGGAACAATGTTGTATATTGATCACTCTGTTGGCCCGTTGAGAATGTAGATAGAAAGAAAGACACATGATTCAGCAGATATCTAAAACAGCAGTTGTGAATGTGTAAGTTTTTTGACAATACCCACTTTTCTAAGTAACAAACGAAAAAATTTAAAAAACTGTATACATTGCTCCCTGAAAATTTGATTTCTAG
The DNA here is from genome assembly GCF_024139225.1 of Suncus etruscus. Classification (NCBI taxonomy): domain Eukaryota; kingdom Metazoa; phylum Chordata; class Mammalia; order Eulipotyphla; family Soricidae; genus Suncus; species Suncus etruscus. The sequence continues at coordinate 40,159,000 of NC_064866.1, read as the reverse complement.
TTATCAGTTTTGTTGTGTTCTCCTATCTCAGAAAGGATAATGATGCCCAATATGTTCCATGGCAACGTGTCAATAATAAAACTATCCTTTGTATGATAATACCTGTCCTGGGAAAAATTATATATATATATAAATTTTTATTGTGACCAATGTGAATTACAAATCTTTCACAGTAATATTTAAGGTACATAGTGAAAATGAATCAGGGCCATTCCCACCAACAGTGTAGTCCTCCCTCAACCCCTGATTCGGGCATGCCTCCCATATTCTCTCTTTGCACCCTGAACTGCTAGTGTAACAGGTTCTGTTTTATTTAATTATCTTTATTTAAACACCGTGATTACAAATATAATTGTAGTTGTATGATTACAGTCATGTAAAGAACACCCCCCTTCACCAGTGCAGGATTCCCACCACCAATTTTCCAGATCTACCTACTCCCCACCCCACCCACACCTGTACTCGAGACAGGCTTTCTTTTTCTCTCATTCATTTACATTGTTATGATAGTTTTCAGTGTAGTTATTTCTCTAACTGCACTTATCACTCTATGTGGTGAGCTTCATGTCATTAGCTGCACCTACATGGGAGGATGGGGGGGGGGAAGTAAGGGTTGGGACTGAGGCAGTAAAATATTAGAAATGAGCTTTGTAGGGCAGTATCAAGGTCCCAATACAAGATGGAGATTATGGATATATAGAATATATGCACACAATACTATCAATATGAAAACAAGGAGAAAAATTTCCACTGACTGTCCCAACATAAACCAGTGCTAGAATGGCCCACCCTCCTCCCAGAACACATTCCCTTTAGTGTAGGGAGAGATAGGGAGAAAGCCTGTTGACCCCTAAGAGTCCACCTAGACCAGCGCCCAGGGAAGGACTGAAGTCCAGGGGAGAAAAACCGTATACCTGGCAAGAGCTGGTCTCCAGAATCAAGGAGGAAACCAGAGGACAGATGTCTTCCCACCCTCCTCCCCATGCACCTCACCCCTGGAGTACGGAGGGAGGGGGGAAGCCACTAAGACTCCACTAAGAGTCCACCTGAACCCACTTCTGGCCATCTGAGCTGGCACCCAGGGAAGGCCTGGAGTCAGTGGAAAAAGGCAAGGACGGCTGGGGGCCTGCCAAGCCTCCCAGCACTCCCCAGGCTAGGGAGAAAAGCTCTGGTATGGGGCCTCCCCAAACCCTATACCTGGCAAGAGCTGGTCTCCAGAATCAAAGAGGAAATTGGAAGCCAGATGTCTGCCCGCCCTCCTCCCCATGCACCTCCCCCCTGGAGTACGAAGGGAGGAGGGAAGAACAGGTCCCTTTTGTATATAACTGTTGTAGGTTGGTTATCTTGATTCTGTTTTTGTTGACTTTGGGTTTGGTATTTAGATCTGATTATTTTTTATTTCCTTTCAATGTTCATGCGACTATTTGCTCCTGGTACCTTCCACTCCCCATTCCTCCTCAAATTATGAGGCAAAACAAGATGATTCTGTGGTTCTTTTGGGAAAAAGTAATAAATAAATAAATAAATAAATAGAAGAAGAAGAAGAAGAAGAAGAAGAAGAAGAAGAAGAAGAAGAAGAAGAAGAAGAAGAAGAAGAAGAAGAAGAAGAAAGAAGAAGAAGAAAGCTGGCAGGAGTCCTTCTAGGAGCTATTAATATCAATTTAAAAGAAGAAAGGGGAAGAAAAAAGAAAGAAGGAAAAAGAGGCAACAACAAAGAACTCAACAGCAACAATAAACAACAGCTAAACCAACAATGAAAAATATGTAAAGGGGGGGAGGAGCGCTGGTGGGGCAAGGTTTTTTGTCTTTTTTTGTATATTTTATTTGTGTAAAATGGCTTGGAATTATCCTTAAAAGTCGTAATATACCTATGGGGATCCAGGATGACCAACTGAATTGTGATATTAAAATAGATCCCATAGAAACAAGACACATTTGCACTGAAGTTATCAGTGTAGATATTGTTTCCTGACATCTGAATCATCACGAGTTGTGGGAGGTTAAAGAAATCTCTGTGTAGAAAGGTATTCTATAGAAGAGAAGTGATAAATAAGTAAGCTCTTGTTCCTTTCCTAGATCTATGCATTAAATCCTAATGCTTTGTGACTCTAACAAGAGACTCTTGTTACATTCTTTTACAGAGACTCTTACGATACACTCTAATATTTATGTAACTGGGAGTGGTCTGCGTTTTTGTGTGATGACTTGGAACTTTATCTCAACACTCGCAGGTTACAATTTGTAGATATTGTTTTAGATTCCATATTATCTTACAACATGCTTTAGCTTATGAGTAACAGTCCTATTTAAATATAGCTGTATGTAAATAATAATGCAAGCTTGTATTTTATTAAAACATTTTTATTTCATGCTGTCTCAGGGTTTTCAAAATTTTGTCACAGTTATGATAATATGATCTTTAACAAGTTAAGTGTTGACGTTATTGCCCATATTTTGAATCGAAATATTCAGATCCTGCAATGTTCAGTGGTTTGCTCAATGAGACAAATTATTAATGGCAGATCCATGAAATATACAATACTTCTTTAAACCTCAATTCAGCATTCATTCCATTCATTGCCATGTACTTTATATAAAGTATAAGATGTTATCCATGTCACTCTGAGTTCCTGTGCCAAGGGAAGCCGGTCTAAATGGATTTTATTTCAGATGCTTTTTAGAAAGTGAGTCATTTGCCCACAGAGAAAACTGTAGAATTGGCCAGATCTGAGAGTATTTCAAACTTCCTCTTGAAAAATGAAACTCTACTTCCTCATCACTTAACACTAAGGTCACAATTTTTGTAAGGGCTATGTCACAATGGACAACATTTTTTTTCAGTTGAAAGCTACTCAAATATATTCAAGAATGCAAATTAGAATGTGTGCCCTTAATTGAAAAGATGTTAATAATCTGTAATAACTGTCTCTGCCATGCCAATGCTCTGTATCTTCATTAAGTAATGTCAAGAAAGGTTGGTTCATTATGGAAATCAGTTTTGTCTTTTGGTATTTGTTTACTAATAATATATGACTTATTTTTCTAATAAAGGGATGCTTAAGAGGTTCTTTTTCTCCTAAAATGTTAAAGATTTTTTTAAAGCAATATATATTTTTTACATGGTAGGATATTATAATGGGGAATCCTTAAATGGTCTTTATATTTTTTTAGTTGGGGAAACAGTCCAGAGAAGCAATATAATATCCTCAAGGATGACGAAGCTCCACATAGAACTTACTATTTTTAAGTATTATTTTTGTTATTTTGAACCAAACCTGGTGGTGCTCAGGGTTTACTCTTTGTCTGTTCTCAGGGATCATTCCTAAAAATTTCAAAGGATTGTATGGAATGTTGAGGGTTCAATACAGGTCAGTCATACGTAAGACAAGCACCACACCCAGCGTATTATCTGTCCTCCCATGATCAAATAGAAATTATTTAGGCAGTGTTTTCTTTACTTTTCTTTTTTTTTGTAATACGTAGTATAATATCTATTTAATTACTTTGTATTTGCACCAGATCACCAACTTTTAATATTTGCAAAAGTGTCAAGAATTTATTTTAGACCTCTTTGTCACTTCATTGAATGCTTATGTCTAGAGTATACAGGTGGGGGTGACATGGGATGAGGGATATCTGGGACATTGGTGGTGGGAACGTTGCACTGGTGATGGGGGGTGTCATCTGATATGACTGAAACCCAACCACAATCATGTTTGTAACCAAGGTGTTTAAATAAAAAATATTATTAAAAAAAAGTGCTGAAATGCAGGATCGTCATTGAGTAGGGTAGATACATAAAGTTAAGAAGTAGGGCTGGAGCAATAGCGCAGTTGTAGGGTGTTTGCCTTGCACATAGCTGACCCAGGACGAACCTTGGTTCAATCCCCAGAGTCCCCCAAACCAGGAACAATTTCTGAGCGCATAGCCAGGAGTAACCCCTGTGTGTCACCAGGTGTGGCCCTCAAACAAAAACAAACAAAAGAAAGTTAAGAAGTAGAATTCACAATATATGAATAAAGGCACACGCTTTTAGGGGGTATGTCCATTTAGCTAGATAACTGCTTACCCAAATAATGTAGATGAAATATAACAAATGTTTTGGGGAATAATTAACTGATTAAAATGTAGACTCTGCTTGCTTAATACCTTTAATTTAATTAGGCAACAAGCATATAAGCAAATATATTAATAGCTTACATGTCATCATGGCAAAACTAATGCCAAGATTCTGGATGACCTACAAGATTTTCATGTCATTTTTCTTTTTTTTTCATTTCTGCCATTTTTTCTCCCAGTAGTTCTCGATTTTCACTCAACTAGCATCAGATTGATTCTTGTAATACAGTCAAAAGTATAATGTATAGTCATATAGTTGCTGAAGTCATAATGTCTGGTTGTACTCCAACTCTACTTGGTTACTAAACATGTAGGGTATGTTGATATCTTTATTCCTCTATCCATTCAATACAAATGAAATAATTTCATCATAAAACTTTCAGAAGAAATACCAATATTTGCACTGTTCCTGGCCCCAGATTAGCTCCAAAAATGAGATCTATTCATATTAAAATGACCAATAGTTTCTCAAAATTTTTCAAGGTTTGGATCAAATGTTTAATTTTGGGGGAGGTACTTAGGGCAACAGCTTACTGTGCTTAGGACTTAGATCTGTGTTCAGGAGTCACTCTTGGTGGGGTTCAAGGGGACCATATGAAATGCCTGGGATCAAACTCAGAACAATCAGATGCAAGAGTCCTACCCCTATATATCTTTCTGATTTTTCAGATGTTATCTTCAAATGTGTTATTTTTGATCCCATTTCCTTTGAAATTGCTTTTGTTTATCTCTGAATCATTTTTTACACTTTTTTCTTTCGATGACTAACCTGTTAGGATATACTGCTGAATTCTATTTGTTAGGATTTTGTTGAGATTTTTGCATCGATGTTTATAAGGAATTAGTCTGAAAATTTCTTTTCTATTAGTATTTCTATCTGCTTTCTAATATCACCTTCTATTAACAAAACTTCATAGCATTTTATAAAAGCTGCAAAGAAAGATTCATGATTGCTGAATCTTTTGGAAGAGTTTTGAAGGTTTCACTAGTAAACCTCAATAGTAAACCTGTTTGCACCATGGTTTTTGTTTTGGGAAAGATTCTTAATTACTGTTATCATTTTCTTCTTTATGAGAGGCCTGTTCAGGTTTCCTACTTTCATCTCACTCAATTTTGGGAAATTATATGATACCAAGTGATTTTTTTTATTATTTTTCTAGGTTTTTACAGTTCAATAGCATAAAGTTGTTCATAATAACTCATATTGAATTTTAGGGATCTATTGTAATTTATTTACTTTTTTATCTAATCCAATATATTAGAGCCTTGTATTTTTTCTTTGAAAATTTAGCATAAATTTTGTCTATATTTTATCATTTTATTTTATTAAATTATTTATTTAAACAATGTGATTATAAACATAATTGTAGTTGGTTCTCAGTAATAACCAGAACACCCCCTTTCACCATGCAACCTTCCCATCACCAATGCCCCCATCTTTTTCCTGTTTGTATTCGAGACAGGCTTTCTATATCCCTCACTCACTGAGATTGTTATGATTATTCTCAGTGTAGTTATTTCTCTAAGTGCACTCACCCATAAATGAGTGAGACTATTCTGTGTCTCTCTCACTCTGACTAATTTCACTCACCATAATAGATTCCATGTACATCCATGTATAGGAAAATATCATGACTTCATCTCTCCTGTCGGTTGCATAATATTCCATTGTGTATATGTATCACAGTTTCTTTAGTCATTCATCTGTTGAAGGGCATCTTGATTGTTTCCAGAGTCTGGCTATTGTAAATAGTCTCCGATGAATACAGGTGGGAGGAAGGGATTTTTATATTGGATTTTTGTGTTCTTGGGTATATCCTTAGGAGTGGTATAGCTGGATCAAATGGGTGATCAACCAGTTTATTGAAGAATCTCGATATTGTTTTCCATAAGGGCTGGACTAGATGGCATTCCCACCAGCAGTGAATGAGAGTTTCTTTCTCCCCACATCCCCGCCAGCACTGTTTGTCCTTGTTCTTTGTGATGTGTGCCAGTCTCTTGTGGCATGAGATGGTACCTCATTGTTTTGACTTGCATCTCCCTAATTATGAATGATGTAGAGCAATTTTTCATGTGCCTTTTAACCATTGGTATTTCTTCTTTGACAAAGTGTTCATTTCTTCACCCCAATTTTTAAGGGATTAAATGATTTTTTATTTTAAGTTATGCCGGTGCCTTGTATATCTTAGATATTAATTAGCCCCTTATCTGATGGGTATTGGGTGAATTTCCTCTGGAAAGTTTTGAAAGAATTCGTTAGTGAATCCACCTGAGCCTGAGCTTTTGTTTTTTGGAATACTCTTGATGGTCATTCTAATTTCCTCAGTAGTGATGTATGTGTTTAGATACGTAAGGTCATCCTGATTGACCATGGAAAATTATAAAAGCCCCAAAATTTATTCATTTCCTCCTGTTTTTCATGTTTTGGCCTAGAATTTCTCAAAGTAGTCTCTGATTACCCTTTGTATCTCTGCAGTTTCTGTGGTGATCTCCCCCGTTTCAGTCCTAATTGGTGTATTAGTTTTCTTTCTCTCCATTTCTTTATGAGTTTTGCTAGTGGTTTATTGATCTTTTTTATTCTTTTCAAAGAACCAACTTTTGCTTTCTTTGATTTTTTGAATTGTTTTTTTGAATTTCCATCTCATTGATTTCACTCTAAGCTTTGTTATTTCCTTCTGTCTACCTATTTTTGATTTTTATTGTTGGCCATTTTCTAGTTTTAAAAGCTGTGTCATTAAGCTTTTGATATAGGCCCCATCTTCCTTTCTGATATGTGCTTCAAGGCTATGAATTTTCCTCTTCGTACTGCTTTTGTTGTGTCCCATAAATTCTGACAATTTGTGTCTTCATTTTCATTTGTTTACAGGAATGTTTTGATTTCATTTCTGACCCACTGGTTGTTCAGTATGGACTGTTAAGTTTCCATGTGTTATAGTTTTTCTTCTGTGTTTCCTTGTAGTTCACATCTAATTTCAGTGCTTTATGGTTAGTGGAGGGAGTTTGAACGTTTCTATCCTCTTAAATATATGAAGATAGTTTTATGTGACGGCATGTGGTTTATCCTGGAGATTGACCAATGTGCATTGGAGGAGAATGTGTACCCAGTTTTCTAAGAATGGAGTATCATATATATATTATATATACACATATATACACACACACATATATATACACACATAATCACACACACACACACACACACACACACACATATATATATATATATATATATATATATATATATATATATATATATATACACTAGTCCACTTTCTTCCACTTCTATTTTCAGAGCTAATATATTCTTGTTCAGTTTCAACCTGATTGACCTATGAAGGGTGTCAGGGCAGTGTTGAGATCTCCTACTATTATTGTGTTGGTATTGATATCTTTCACAGTTGTATTAAATATTTTGCAGGTCCATCATTGGGTGCATATATATTTAGGAGTGTGTTTACTTCTTGTTGTACATATCCTTTGATTAGACAAAATGACCATTTTTGTCCCTTATAAATTTTCTGAGTCTAACGTTTGTTTCATCTGATACTAATATGAACCACTCTGTTTTTTTTTTAAGGGTGTTGTTTGCTTGGATGATTTTCCTCCAGCCTTTGATTTGGAGTCTATGCTTGTTTTGATTATTCAGATGTGTTTCTTTGTAAGCAGTAAAATGTTGGGTTCAGCTTTCTGATCCATTTTGCCACTCTGTGTCTCTTAACAGGTGCATTTAGTACACTGATGTTGAGAGACATAAATGTCATGGGCTTTAGTATCACCTTTGTTAAGAACATTGGTGTATCTGTTAGTCTTTCTTTCCTTAAAGTAGACCTTTTAGATTTTATTTTTAAGGCTGTTTTTGAGTCTGTAAAGTTTCTAAGCTGTTGTTTATCCCTGAAGCCATGTAAACTTCCTTCAAACCTGAATGTGAGTCTGGCTGGGTGTAGTATTCTAGGTGAAGCATTCATTTCTTTGAGTTTTGTCACTATATCCCACCATTGCCTTTTGGCTTTGAGAGTTTCTTGTGACAGGACTGCAGTAAATCTTCAGGATGCTCCTTTGAATGTAATTTTACCTAGGTACTTGAGAGCTGGTTTTGTTGTGTTCTTCTTTGAATGTCACCAGGGATTATCTATAATTCATTATTTTAAAGAATAAAATCCTGATTTAATTGACTCTGCAATGCTCTCTTGATTTCCATATTATTAATTTATTTCTAGTTTTTTAAATTTCTTCCATCTACTACTTTTGAGTCATGGTAGTTGTCATTGTAGTTTTTTCTCTAACTGAACTCACCACTCTTTGTGGTAAGTTTTATATTGTGGGCTGGTCCTTCTAACCCTCATTTCTATTGTCTCTGTGTATTACTACAATTTCTAAAGTTCTATGTAAAAGGTAGGAGCACCTATCTAGAAGATATAATTAAAGTTAAAAGAAAAAAACAAAAACAAAATCAAAAGGGTGCAGGTGTGGCAAGATTATTTTTTTGTTTTGCATAGGCACAGTAAATGTTAGAATAACACATAGGTAAAACACTATGTGACATTGAGACTAAAAGCATCTTCCATGGAGGAAACCACACTCTCCAAACAAGTGGAAACAATAGAAACAGATGGGACTATGTTAAACTGAGATGCTTCTGCACCTCAAAGGAAATAGTGCCAAAAATACAAAAGCCACCTACAGATTGGAGAAAATATTCATCCAATACCCATCAGACAAGGGGCAAATATTTAAAATAAATAAGGTACTGACATAACTTAATAAGTAAAAAACATCTAACCCCATCAAAAAATAGGGAGAAGAAATGAACAGACACTTCCTCAAACAAGAAATACAAATGGCAAAATTTTTTCCATTTCTGCCAGGTTCTCATGTTTCGTGGCATAGTTTCTCAAAGTAGGTTCTGATTACCCTTTGAATCTCTGCAATATCTGTAGGGATTTCCCCCTTTTCATTTCTAATCTGGTATATCAAGTTCCTCTTTCTTAATTTCTTTCTGACTTTTGCTTGAGGTTTATCAATCTCGTTTATTTTTTTTTCAAAGAACCAACTTTTGCTTTCGTTGATCTTTTGGATTGTTTTCTGGACTTCCACTTCATTGATTTCTTCTCTAAGCTTTGTTATTTCCTTCTGCCTACCTATTTTTGGTTTCATTTGTTGATCATTTTTTAATTTTATAAGCTGTGTTATTAAGCTATTCATGTAGGCCCCTTATTCCTTCCTGATGTATGCTTGCGAAGCTACAAATTTTCCTCTTAGTACTGCCTTTGCTGTATCTCATAAATTCTGATAATTTGTGTCTTTATTGTCGTTTGTTTTCAAGAATGTTTTGATTTCCTCTTTGATTTCATCTATGACCCACTTGTTGTTCAGTAGTAAGATGTTTGATTTCCAGGTGTTAAAGTTTTGCTTCTGTGCCCCTTTGTGGTTTACGTCTAATTTCAGTGCCTTGTGATCAGCTAAGGTAGTCTGCATTATTTCTATCCTCTTGATTTTATGGAGATATGTTTTATGGGCTAGATGTGGCTTATCCTAGAGAATGACCCATGTGCTTTGGAGATGAATGTGAATCCAGGTTTCTGAGGATGGAGTGTTTATATATATATATATATATATATATATATATATATATATTAGCCCACTTTCTTCCATTTCTCTTTTCAGAGCTAGTATATTTTTGCTGGGTTTTAGTCTGGTTGACCTATCAAGGGGTGACAGCGTAGTGTTGAGGTCTCCCACAATTACTGTGTTATTGATTTCTTTTATAAGATTTGTCAAAAATTGTATTAAATACTTCACTGGTTCCTCATTTCGTGCATATATGTATAGGAGTGTGATTTCTTCCTATTGTACAAATATCTTGATTAGTACAAAATATCCATCTTTGTCCCTTACAACTTTTCTGAGTCTAAAGTTTGTGTCATCTGATAGTATGGCCACTCCAGCTTTCTTAAGGGTGTCGTTTGCTTGGATGATTTTCTTTTAGCCTTTGGTTTTGAGTCTATGTTTTTTGCTGAGTTTTCAGGTGTGTTTCTTGTAGACAACAGAAGGTTGATTCATTTTTTGGGATCCATTTAGCCACTCTGTGTCTCTTAATTGGTGCATTTAGTTAATTGACATTGAGAGAGATAATTGTCATGGGATTTAATGCCATCTCTACATAGAGGCTTGTTGTGTCCGTTGGTCAGTCTTGTCTTAAATTAGACCTTTCAGTTTTTCTTTTAAGACTGGTTTTGAGTCTGAAAATTTTTCGATTTTTTTAATCTATGAAGTTATGCATACTTCCTTCATACCTGAAAGTGAGTCTGGCTGGGTGCAGTATTCTAAGCGAAGCATTTATTTCATTGAGTTTTGTCACTATGCTTTCTGGCCTTGAGGGTTTCTTTTGACAGGTATGCTATAAATCTCAAGCATGCTCCTTTGAATGTAATTTTCCTTTTTTATCTTACTGCTTTTATTATTCTATCCCTTTATGTGGTATTTGTTATTGTGACTAGGATGTGTCTTGGGTGCTTTTCCTTGGGTCTCTTTTAGCTGGTACTCTTAGAGTATGTAAAATTTGATTGCCTTTATTATTTAGCTCTGGTAGTTTCCAAGTAATGATGCACTTGACTGACAATTTTTTTCTGGGTATTTTCTTCCTGGGTCTCTCAGACTCCAATGATTCTTAAGTTGTTTCTGTTGAGCTTATCAAAGACTTCTATTTTCATCTGTTCACATTCATTGAATAATCATCAATTGTCTGATTATTTGCTGTAAGGCTTTTTTCCAATCTCTTCTGCTGGGTGGAGTTGTTATGCATCACATCTTCCAGCTCACTAATTCTATCCTCAGCTGCTGTTACCCTATTGGAGAGACTTTCCATTGAGGTTTTCAATTCATCTACTGAGTTTTTCAGACCTGTTATTTCAGTTTGGAGTTTTCTGATTTTATCTTCATATCTTCTTGATTTAACTCCATCTATGCTTTCTTTGAGTTCTGTGAACATCCTCCATATTTATTCTCTAAAGTCCATATTTGAAAGACTAACTAGGTAGTGACTATCAAAGTTGCCATCTCCATTCTCTATGCCTGATGTTGGCCTGCATTGTTTCCCCATTGTTATGCTTGTATTGTGGAATTTTATAAGTGTTGTGGTGCTATTCATCAGCTAGGTGATGTGCATGGCCATGAAACGAAGTGGACTTGTCACTCCACTCTGGCTTCACTCTTCGTGGGCAGGAGGACTCACTTCAGGAGAAGGCAAGCCCTCAGGGAAGGATGCTGGAGAGGATAAAAATACCCAGATCAAAGCAAGCAGAGAGAAGGCCCAAGATGTATGCCATGCTCCAGAGATACAGCAGACTCTGCTAGTTCCATAGTCTCTGGTGCTTATATGTTTAGTAGTGTGATTTCTTCCTGTTGCACATATCCCTTGATTAACACAAAGTGTATATCTTTGTCCCTTACAATTTGTCTGAGTCTAAAGTTTGCACTGTCTTATAATATGGCCACTGAAGCATTTTTAAGGGTGTTGTTTGCTTGGATGATTTTCCTCCAGCCTTTGATTTTGAGTCTATATTTGTTCTGACTATTCAGTTGTGTTTCTTGTAGGCAGCAGAAAGTTGAATTCATCTTTTTGATCCATTATGCCACTCTCTGTCTCTTAACTGGTTAGCCTATTGATGTCGAGGGAGGTGATTGTCATGGAATTTAAAGTTATCTTTGTGTATAAGTTTGGTGTGTCTGTTGGTTAGTCTTAAGGTAGACCTTTCAGCTTTTCTTTTAAGGCTGGTTTTGCATTTGTAAAGTTTCTGAACTGTTGTTTATCTGTGAATCTATGTATCCTTTCTTTAAACCTGAATGTGAATCTGGCTAGGTGCAGTATTTTTGGTGAATGACCTATTTTATTCAGACTTGTCACAATATCCTGCTACTATCTTCTGGCCTTGAGGGTCTCTTCTGTCATGTCTGCTGTAAATGTTAAGGATGCTTCTTTGAATGGAACTTCCCTTTTTGATCTTGCTGCTTTCAGTATTCTATCTCTATCTGTTGAATTTGTCATTGTGACTAGGATGTGTCTTGGGGTGCTTTTCTTCGGGTCTCTTTTAGCTGTAGAGATGTAGTGAGTTACATAGAGAAGTCCATGCAGTTTCAGGTCAACACAGTTGGCAGAGTGAAAGGGACATGATTACAGGTCTCCTTAGTATACTTGATTAAATGTATAAAATCCTCAGCTGACTTAGGTGCCTATGTCAAAAGATGTGTGTGTGTGTGGGGGGGGATATGCTTGAGTAAGGAGAGTTCTAAAGTCTGGTGGCTGGGGATAGTCTCAGTCGTGTACATTTTTACAATCATATTTGTAGCCTCATCATATATTTGTTGAGTATAGTTGCTGCCCTAATGTCACAGAGTCTTGAGTGGAATTTCACCAGAACCCAAAGAGTTGCATCTTAAGATAAACAAAAAGAAGACAGGTTATAGGTACTCTAAGTAGATGTCAATTAATTTCCCAAAATAACTGATGCTCCCCGGTGCAGTAATCTTGCCCTCTACTTTCAACTGAGGCTACTTAATAGAATCTTTGTCTGAACTTGTTGCCATATTGCTTAAAGTTAATGGAGAAAAATGACACTGCCCATCTGAGGACATTTTTAGAGTTAATGAAGTGGATAATATCAGAAGGAAACAAGGTCACAGCCCAGAAAAAGGCTTTCTGTCAAGGCAACTATAGAAAGCACAGCGGATAAAGGTATTTGTTTAGGAAGGTGTCTTCATAATGCAAACTAATGGAAGAAATCAAGAAGGGGTTACCTTGGTGATAAGCAATGATGACAAAGGACTGAAAACATATGGTAAAGGAGGAAATGCAAAGTAATGTCAGCCTGCCAGTAATTCATAAATAACAGCAAGAGGTCTGAGAAAGCAGATTGAAGGCATCCAGGGAGTTATGTAATCATTCCCCAATGATGCATAAAGGCATTGAGCATTCTAATATGCAGTCTGACAAGACTATTTGGTTGAGGAAGTTTGTGGAGCTATGGAATTGAGACAATTTACATAGCTAAAGAGACATTTAAAAATGAATTTTCTTAGTGCTTTGATCCAGTTTTATTTAAATCTCAAATATTTCCTTTCATATTTTCAACCATGCTCATTCATTAATTCTAGCTCACTTAGCCATTATTTACATAAAAAATTATTTAGTGCCTAGTTTGTCTTTTATGTAGGGGGTATAGATACTTGCCATAATTCAGTTAAGAAGTTTTCCTCTAAGTCATTTTTTCTAGATTACTGTAAGAATTCTCACAGTGATTCCTATATATAATCTTCCCCAGTTTCTCACTATTTACCTAGGATGATATTTCTAAATTGTGATATGCACAGTAGTTCTTCCCTTCTATAACATGTGGGTTTTTTTTTTTCATTTTTTTTCTAAACACTATCCACATACCTGTGCAGCTTTGCCTCAATAATAATTAATATTTTCTTTTTCAGGCATTTAAATAAATTTTATTTTATATTTATTTATTTATGATGCTAATAAATTCAAGAGCATCTCTTTGTAGATAAATGATACTCACGAAATCTTCCAATCACTGTACTAGTGCCTCCTTCCTGTCTACTCAAAGGCCAATCAACCCAATTATTTCCACGACTCTTTCCTTCCACTAACCACCATATTTTCCCCAAAATTTAAGTGTTTTGCTTTTGCCTATTTTCTTTTAGTTAGTTGTATTCTACAAACAAACAAATATTTTAAAGATCATTCTTTTTATGTTTATTAGTTTTTTATTTAAACAACTTTATTACATACATGATTGTGTTTGGGTTTCAGTCATGTAAAGAACACCACCCATCACCAGTGCAACATTCCCATCACCAATGTCCAAAATCTCCCTCCTCCCCACTCACCCCTGCCCGTATCTAGACAGGCTTTCTATTTCCCTCATACATTCTCATTACTAGGATAGTTCAAATCGTAGTTACTTCTCTAACTAAACTCATCGCTGTTTGTGGTGAGCTTCATGAGGTGAGCTGGAACTTCCAGCTCTTTTCATTTCATGTCTGAAAGTTGTTATTGCAAGAATGTCTTTCATTTATCTTAAAACCCATAGATGAGTGAAGACCATTCTGCATCTTTCTCTCTCTCTGACTTATTTCACTCAGCATAATAGATTCTGTGTACATCCATGTATAGGAAAATTTCATGACTTCATCTCTCCTGACAGCTGCATAATATTCCATTGTGCATATGTACAACAGTTTCTTTAGCCATTCATCTGTTGAAGGGTATCTTGGCTGTTTCCAGAGTCTTGCTATGGTAAATAGTGCTGCAATGAATATAGGTGTAAGGAAGGGATTTTTGTATTGTATTTTTGTGTTCCTAGTGTATATTGTTAGGAGTGGTATAGCTGGGTCATATGGAAGCTTGATTTCCAGTTTTCGGAGGAATCTCCATATTGCTTTCCATAAAGGTTGAACTAGACTGCATTCCCACCAGCAGTGGATAAGAATTCCTTTCTCTCCACATCCCGCCAACACTGCTTCTTCTCATTCTTTGTGATGTGTGCCAATGTGTGAGGTGGTATCTCATAGTTGTTTTGATTTGCATCTCCCTGATGATAAGTGATGTCGAGCATTTTTTCATGTGTCTTTTGGCCATTTATATTTCTTCTTTGTCAAAGTGTCTGTCCATTTCTTCTCCCCATTTTTTGATGGGATTAGATGTTTTTTTTCTTGTAAAGTTCTGTCAGTGCCTTGTATATTTTGGAGATTAGCCCCTTATCTGATGGGTATTGGGTGAATAGTTTCTCCCACTCAATGGGAGGTCTCTTGTATCCTGGGCGCTATTTCTTTGGAGGTACAGAAGCTTCTCAGTCTAATATATTCCCATCTGTTAATCTCTGCTTTCACTTGCTTGGGGAGTGCAGTTTCCTCTTTGAAGATGCCTTTAGTCTCAATGTCCTGGAGTGTTTTAACTACGTGTTGTTCTATGTATCTTATGGTTTCGGGTCTGATATCGAGGTCTTCATCCATTTGATTTAACCTTCGTACATGATGTTAGCTGGGGGTCTAAGTTCAATTTTTTGCAAGTGGCTAGCCAGTTGTGCCAAAACCACTTGCTGAAAGAGGCTTTATTTGCTCCATTTAGGATTTCTTGCTCCTTTATCAAAAATTAGGTGATTGTATGTCTGGGAAACATTCTCTGAGTATTCAAGCCTATTCCACTGATCTGAGTGCCTGTTTTTATTCCAAAACCATGCTGTTTTGATAACTATTGCTTTGTAGTACAGTTTAAAGTTGGGGAAAGTAATTACTCCCATATTCCTTTTTCTAATGATTGCTTTAGCTATTCTAGGGTGTTTATTGCTCCATATGAATTTCAAATGTGCCAGAGCCACTTTTTAGAAGAATGTCATGGGTATCTTTAGAGGGATCGCATTAAATCTGTACACTTCTTTGGGGAGTATTGCCATATTGGTTATATTAATCCTGCCAATCCATGAGCAGGGTATGTGCTTCCATTTCCATATGTCCTCCTCTTGGAGCAGAGTTTTATAGTTTTCTTTGTATAGGTCCTTCATATTTTTAGTCAAGTTGATTCCAAGATATTTGAGTTTGTGTGGCACTGTTGTGAATGGGGTTGTTTTCTTAATGTCGATTTCTTCCTTATTACTATTGTGTATAAAAAGGCCATTCTTTTTTTTTGTGTTAATTTTGTAGCCTGCCAAATTGGTATATGAGTCTATTGTTTCTAGAAGCTTTTTTGTATAGTCTTTAGGGTTTTCTAGGTAGAGTAACATGTCATCTGCAAACAGTGAGAGTTTGACTTCTTCCTCTCCTATCTGGATTCCCTTGATATCTTTTTCTTGCCTAATCACTATAGCAAGTACTTCCAGTGCTATGTTGAATAGGAGTGGTGAGAGAACAAGGCATTGTCTTGTGCCAGAATTTAGAGGAAAATCTTTCAGTTTTTCTCCATTGAGGACAATATTTGCCTCTGGCTTGTGGTAGATGGCCTTAACTATATTGAGAAAGGTTCCTTCCATTCCCATCTTGCTGAGAGTTTTGATCAAGAATGGGTGTTGGACCTTATCAAATGCTTTCTCTGCATCTATTGATATGATCATGTGATTTCTATTTTTCTTATTGTTGATGTTGTGTATTATGTTGATAGATATACAGATGTTAAACCAGCCTTGCATTCCTGGGATGAAACCTACTTGATCATATTGGATGATCTTCTAAATTAGGCATTGAATCCTATTTGCCAGAATTTTGTTCAGGATCTTTGCATCTGTATTCATCAGCCATATTGGTCTGTAATTTTCTTTTTTGGTAGCATCTCTGTCTGGTTTAGGTATCAAGTTGATGTTAGCTTCATAAAAGCTATTTGGAAGTGTTCCTTTTTTTTTTTTTTTTTTGATTTCACGAGTCTTGCCAGGATTGGTAGAAGTTCCTCTTGAAAGGGTTGAAAGAAATCATTACTAAATCTATCTGGGCCTGGGCTTTTTTATTTGGGAAGACATTTGATTACTGTCTTAATTTCCTCAATAGTGAAGGGTGTGTTTAGATATGCTACATCCTCTTCATTCAATCTTGGAAGATTATAAGAGTCCAAAAATTTATCCATTTCTTCCAGGTTTTCATTTTTAGTGGCATAGAGTTTCTCAAAGTAGTTTCTGATTACCCTTTGGATCTCTACCATATCAGTAGTGATCTCTCCTTTTTTATTCCTAATATGAGTTATCCAGTTTCTCTCTCTCTCTCTTTTTGTTAGTTTTGTTAGTGGTCTATCAATCTTGTTTATTTTTTCAAAGAACTAACTTCTGCTTTCGTTGATCTTTTGGATTGTTTTTCGGGTTTCCACTTCATTGATTTCTGCTCTCAGCTTTGTTATTTCCTTCTGTCTCCCTATTTTTGGGTCCTTTTGTTGAGTACTTTCTAATTCTATGAGTTGCGTCAGTAAGCTATTCAGATATGCCCCTTCTTTTTTCCTGACGTGTGCTTGCAAAGCTATAAATTTTCCTCTCAGTACTGCTTTTGCTGTGTCCCATAGGTTCTGATAGTTTGTGTCTCCATTGTCATTCGTTTCTAGGAAGGTTTTGATTTCCTCTTTGGCTTCATCTCCTACCCACTGGTTATTCAGTATTAGGCTGTTTAACTTCCAGGTATTAAAGTTTTTCTTCTGTGTCCCTTTGTTGTTCACATATAATTTCAGGGCCTTGTGGTCAGCGAAGGTAGCCTGCAAAATTTCTATCCTCTTGATATTATGGAGGTATGTTTTATGTGCTAGCATGTAGTCTATCTTAAGTATTATTCTTATACTGCACCATTGATGAGATTTTTATACTAGCTGTTTTTATATTGATCACTAAAAGGGTGGCTTTCTGTTCTACTTGAACCAACCAGAGATTCTCATTTCACCCAGGTGAAATGTATTTGTAATTGTAATTACAATTGTTATTGCTCAGCAAATTTCTGAGAGCTAACTGAAACTAGGGCAGAATGATGATTCAAGGGCCAAAGACTCTAGGTGCTAATTTTCTGTTTATGCTGAAGAAATGGTTGCACTGAGAGGCTACAAAGAAATTAGAGTGAGTACAGATGGGCAAGATGTTTGCCTTACACATAGCTGACCCAGATTTGATACACAAAACCCTATATACTGCAAGTGCCAGAAATGATTCCTAAGTGCAGAGCCAGGAGAGAGCCTTGAGCACTTATTTATGCATATGGTCTCCAAAGCAGAAATAATAATAATAATAATAATAAACATTGTTAATTATATTATTAAGACAATGAGAATGAGGGGGAGAAGAAAAAGGAGAGAGAACAAGAGAAATGAGAAGGAGAAAATCACAAGAAGAAGAGGAAGAAGAAGGAAGAGGAGGAGGAATAGGAGGAGGAGGAGGAGAAAGAGGAAGACAAGGAGGAGAAGGGGGGAGATGAGAAGGAGGAGGATGAGAAGGAAGAAAAGAAAAAGAAGGGGAAAAAGAAGGAGGATGAGGAGAAGGAAGAGGAGAAAAAGGAGGAGGAAGAGGAAAAGAAGGAGGATGAGAAGGAGGAAGTAGAGGAGGGGAAGGAAAAAGAGGAGGAGGAAGAAGAGGAGGGGAAGAAAAAATAGGAGGAGGAGGAAGAAGAGGAGGAGGAAGAGGAGAAGGAAGAGGAGGAGAAAGAAAAAGGAGGAGAAGGGGAGGAGAAGGAGGAGGAAGACGAAAAGGAGAACAAAACGTTATTAAGCAGTTATTTAAATTACAATTATTATTAAGTCATTCCTGTATAGGAATAACGTCTGGCTTGACTTGTGTGAGTTCTGTGCTCAGATCGAAGACCATTGAAATTACAAGGTCATAATCAAAATACATATTTGGTTAATTTCTTGTTGAAGCTCAGGGAAAAATATCTACTTCCAAATTTATTTCTCTTATCATTATATGGTTCCTAGCAGTTGTGTGTCTGAGGTTTCATTTTTCTTGTTATTTGATAACTAGATATTTCTCTGAACATTCAGACAAGCAATAACAAAGCATATCTTTAAATCTCAGACTTCTTTATTGCCAACATCTGAGAAATTTTTCCTGCTTTTAAAAAGCTCATGTAATTGGATCAGGCCCATTTATATATCTTCCTATCTTAAGCTCAATTGTGTTGTACAGCATGACCTTATCAAATAAAATGTTTGAATTTTGCAGACCACATTTTCCTACTTTATATATTTTTACAGCAAGATAATAAAATTTTGTGTGTATGCTTTTGTGCATATAAAATTTGTGTTTTTTAGGGAACACATACAATTTCTTCCAACCATAATCTATTAAATGGGCCTACATGCTTTCTCTCAACAAAAAGATTAGAGACTTTTCTTGACCACCCAAGAAAAGTTTTTATACCTTATACAAGTTTTCTACAGTACTATAGAAGAGTGTGAACATAATTTTCATTTAGAGTCTTCTTAATGGATTATATTTGAATTGATAAAAGAATATTGCCTTATTTATAGTTCATCTCTTGAACATTGTTCTGGGCCTAGCATGGTAATCACTGATTAATTGTGTGTCAAATAAATAGTAATTTGGACATCATTAGCAAACTCTAAAAAAGTAAAATATCAATTCAGGACAAACTTGATTTTACTCTCAATTTGCTTATTATGACCTTCTTTTAATTATTTTTCTTAAAATTTGATATATTGCTTGACATCTTGACTGACCTCATGATATTGAACTTCAAGTATTTTTTAGATATGAATAATAGCATCGTTGCTCTTTCACAGGTCTTTGTATATATGCCACTTTGATTTTCTTTTTAAAAAGCTCTTTATTACTTGAGACACTGTGATTTACACAGTTGTTCATAATAGAGTTGCAGCATATGATTTTACAATAGCAATCCAGTAAGTGCCAACTTCCTTCCACCAATGTTCTGAGGTACCTCCCACTCAGTTGGCACATTTTAAATTTGATTATTGTCATTTGGATTTTCTCCTTAAACCATTGTTGGTTCTGTGGTTTGGGAAGAGCTCAGGCTTCTCTAATGATGCCCCAGAAACAACAGAACTGTCTCTCTAGTTAGCGGGTCCAGCTGATTCATAGAGCTGACACCCTGCCAAAATAGACATAGTGTTGGCAATAGAGAATCAGGCATTATCTGTCAAACCTAATATCTTAAGAATCTTCAACTGAAGCCAACAATTTTTCCCTTCAACTAATTTTCAGCTAGATCTTACTCATACAGCAATATATTCTAAATTCCACTCAAGTGATGGGTGAAGTCTACAATTAGTATTATTGATGAAAAGTTGGTATTCCATGAGCCTGAGGAGTAGTCAAGTTATAACTTTTCATAACTTAGTTATTCACTAACAAGATTATTACACGGAAATGTAGTTCATAATTTCATCAAAGTCCCTTTATACCCTATATTAGTATCTGCCATTTTAATATGTATCTGCTGCCAGTTCCCAAAATTTTTATAAATTTACTACTTTCATTTTTATGCCTCAGAGCAGTTGGACTCATTCTAATCTCTATGGCGATGTGATTTGGAGATACCTGCTGATAAGACAGGTATCCTAGAGACTTTACAGGAATTTGACATCAACTTACACAAAATTAGTTCACAAATCCTCTCTAGTGCAATGTATCTGTTTTATAAGTAGCAGAATACATTAGGCTCACATCTCCCCCACATCCTATCAATGGTTCAGATCTGTTGGATAAACATGCTTGATTGCATAAAATTTCCTTTTCTTTTATCATTGAGGACTGCCACTAAAGATTCCTAGTATTTTATTTATGAACTCAAAATATTTACAGCAGTGACTACATTAATTAACCTTCTCTTCACTTTACTTTTCCTACCAGTAAAAATAATTTTTTTTATCTTAGTAATCTCTTATGCTCTTATTCCTAAGTCCTCTAATTTTAAAATTTCCCCTGAGTCCTGCCTTTAAATTTCATAGATTAGTATGATCATCAATGTTCTGCTTTCTTTAACCTACTTCTTTATTTCCAAAAGTACTTTTTACATAAATGATTGTAGGTTTTAATGGCTGAATAATAATTATGGATCATCACATAGGCTTCAATATATACCGCACTAATTGTCTTTCTCACAGTCTTTGGTTAATACTTTAATACCCTTCTTAATCAATGGCTTATTTGGAAGCCTTTGTGTACTTTGTTAAAAACTACCCTTAAAGATAACAGAGAAAATAATATTAAGAGCGTAATCTTTGTACGAACAATAAAATAAATGACCTTGGGTAAAATACACACCTAAAGCAGCATGTTTTCCATGTGTGAGGCCCTGGATTTAATTCCTGATACTCCAAAAAGAAAAAAATAGAATGAAAGAAAAAATTCATTGATACGAGTCAGGATAATTAAGCAAAGGGATTGAAAAAAATTACTAATGTCATAAATTCAAGAGGATTCATGACTACTGATAGTATGAATATTAAAAAGATTATAAAGAAATATTGGGAGTAAATAATTTCATAAATTTGATAGCACTGATGGCTTTAATAAATTACTTTTATGACAAGATTACCATAATTTACATAAGGAACACATAGATAATTTGAGTAAGCGCATAACAATTAAATAAATAAAATTAATAATTTAACACTGAAAAAATCGGCAAGGTTCTATGTATAATTGTGTTGGTCCCAAGATATCCCAAATTTTGTATGTTTAAATCTTAACCTCCAATGTGATTGATGTTGATATTAGGAAGTGAAATATTTTTGGTATGTAATTAGTTTAGGAAGAAAAATCCTTATGAATTAAATGTTTGTCTTTATAAAAGAGGTCTCAGGGATAATATTTTCTTCTTTTACTAATTGAGAATTCAAAACGTTTTGTATATAAATAAAAAAATTAGTTCCTTCCTAACATCAAACCCTTTAGCACCTTGAACTCAGATATCCTAGACTCTGAAACTTAGAGAAACACATTCCTGTTATTTCTAAGCTATTTAATTTCTAGTGTTCTGTTAGAGCAATATAAACATACTAGAATACTGGCAAAGGGATGGAAGACAAACCAATGCTCTATCAAGCTTGTCCTTATTCTCACAAAGCAGGAGAGAAATAATATGGTAAGGTCAATATCAGACCCACATAAAAGTATGGCTACAAGAAAAGCTACAGAACAATATACAAGTATCCTAAGTAAAAGAGCAGCAAAGAAAGTGCACCAACATTTAAAAATATTTATACAAACTGACAAGTGGAATTTATTCTAGCATATAAGATTTGGTGAATCATAAAAAAATGTAATCACAGCAACAGGATAATTCAGTTTATTAATTGATGTAGAAAATGCTTTTGATTAATCCAAAAGCCTCAGATTTTTGCTAGTTTTTGAAAAATCTTAACTTCATAAATATATTATGAATAAATGTTTGCTCTCTAAGATGTGATAATTTTGTCCTCCTTTACCTTTCCTGAAAAAATGTTTTGTATGTCCTTAGCAAAATTTTCCTGAAAGTTCTAAATAATGTGATAAAATTGAAAGGTATGCATACTTCCAAGGAATAAGTAAACATTTCTTACTTGCAGATGACATGATTGTCTGTGGAGAAAAATTACAGGGATAAGCAATAAATATGTATAGCAACATAGCAAGACACAGTTAATATGAAAATTTTAAATGTTTTTATCTTTATCAGTAAGGAACAAATGGAATATTATATTGCAAAAACAGCATTCACAATAACATTAAAAATAAAAATTTAGATATAATTTTAATAAGCTACACATGCCATTTATATGTAAAATGCTATAAAAATTTGAAAAATAGTCCTTAAATAAATGTTAATAGAATACCATGATCATAAAACAAACAAATGTTGCCTAACAGTTTCTTTGGTTTAGTCCTATCCTAATTAAAATCTCAGAAGTAGCTCCTTTGACTCTAATCCTTAAGAAAAACAAACCACTTAAACTTTTGAGGTTAACTTAAACTAATATACATGTGCATGGAAATGTAAAAAAGTACTTTGCCTTCAATGTTTAAAGAGTTACATAGTTTTATCTTTAGATTGCTTTGTGTGCTGATAAGAAATATTATGTACTACAATCTGGGGACTTGAGGGACAAAATAATTGTACATGGGTCTGTTTTATTTTTCTTAATGTTCTTTGGCTGAAAGTTCAAAGCTAAGATATCAGCAATGGGACTACTGAGAATCCTGTTTATGGGTGATTGTCCTTCCACTGTAACTTTACCTTGTCCTCTTTCTTTGCATCTTTGTTCTCATAATTAAAAGTAAAAAATTAATTTAAAAAATCTCAGAAGTATATCATTTAGATATTGAAATGGATTCTAACACTACACAGAAAAGCATCATATCCAGAATAAAAACAGCACTAAAAGAGAGGAGAAAAATTGGAATTTTCAATTATAGAACTACTTTAAAACTAGAGTAAAAATGGGCCAGAGTGATAGTACAGTGGGTAGGGTATTTGCTCTGCATGTAGGCTAGTTGAATTAGATCTAGTCCCCCAAGCTCATTAGGAGTGTTCCCTGAATACAAAGTCAGGAAAAAGCCCTGAAATCCACTGGGTATGACCTAAAAACAAAAGCAACAAACAAAACCCTACAGTAAAGATCAAATAGATTGTTGAAAGAACAAATATTTAAAACTGAGAAGATCTAGCAGTGCAAATGCATATGTTGAGGGGACACCAGGTGACAGAAGAAGAAATAAGAAGACTAGAAGTAGCAAAGGTAAAAGGTCTGTACTTTGATGGTGTTGAAAGCGCAGTAAATTTTATCCATGTTAATGCAACTACGATTTGATGCTTGCCTTCATTTAAAAATATATTTTTGCTTACTAATAATTTTTAATTTTGTTAAAGCACTTTGTTTAAAAATGTTATTCAGTGGCTGAAGTGATGGCATAGTGGTAGGGCATTTGCCTTGCACGTGGCTGGCCCAGGACATACCTCGGTTCTATCCTCCAGAGTCCCATATGGTCCCCCAAGCCCTGAATGTCACCTGATGTGGCCCACACCCCCAACCCGAAATGTTATACAATGATTTTAGCACCAATTTCTCCACCAGTGTCAATTTTCCTCAACCAATGTCCTCAAGTTCCCTGCCACTCTCTGGACTGCCATCATCAGGCAGTTTGATTTTAAGTTTGGTTATTAAAGATTAGGTCTCATAGTTTCAGTGTTGTTGATTCTGTGTTTTGGATATTTATTTATACCTTAACGCCACCAATGTACCCTGTTATTTTTCATCTGTCTTTTACCCTTCTCCTACACTCTATTTATTTCATTCTTCTCCCTATACTGTGGGGCCATGTATGTATCTCTGTATCTTGCCTTTAAACCATTACATCTCTACGAAGACGTATTTTAAAAGAAAGTAGGACATTTATTCCTTAACTATGTTCTAACACCTACCTATATAGATTTATCATGTATCCTTATGCTCCTACTTGTGCTATTCACTCAAATGTTCCCTGTTTTTGATTACCAAGCATTTTTTTTTAATTTTTAAAAAGACCACCTTGTCACAGTTTTGGGTGAGTCTTGCTAGACCACACACCTATCAGTGTTGCTCTGGAGGCCATGTAGTGGAACTCAGCACCTTACACTTGCCAAGTATGACTCTACCACTGGAGCATAACAGTAAATTTCTATCTTTATGATATAAATATTATATAAATACCCCAAAGATTAGATACATCCTGTATACTGTTTCACAAAGTTGTGTTTCCAAAATGCTTTTAGAATTAGAGTCAGACAATAACAACTCCTTTTCAGTCAGCAATAAAGAACTTTTTCTTCCTCAGGAGAATTTTGTGGATATGTGAAGACCTCTTACATGCTGAATGCATCGTTCTGTGAAGATAGACTGCTCTCAAATTGTCATGGAAGATAACAACAAGCATTTGTGTACATTGGTGTCCATTATGATTAGAAAAGATAACTTTACATTTCTCTTGGTTGTCTTTTTTTAATAATTATTTTATTTAAGCACTTAAATTTATTAGATTTATTTAAGCATTTAATTTTTATAATTAAATAAAATTACTTTCTTTAAGGACTGCGCACGATAGGGCACTGATGTTTGACTATTGCTAATGAAGGGGTACCAATGCATGTCATTTTGTCCCCTTTCAGCACCCACTTCTTGTCTAGAATGATTAGTTTCAACTTTTTTGTCATAGTGGACTCTTTTCTACTCTCACTGCATTTACCACTTTTTGTGGCAAGCTTCCGCCCATAGACAGTTCCTTCTGGCCCTCATTTTTATTGTCTCTGGATATTCTGACCATACTATCTT